>NW_028258327.1:27476178-27635900 GCF_053883595.1 Heterocephalus glaber
AACACACATCCCTCCCCTCCACCACTAAAATGAGAAGAAACATTAAACAAGCCTGAAATCAAGATGTCCAGATCACATAAAGCAACCTCAAAGGGAAACAAGATGGAAAAAATCTGATACTCAACCACCTAGACTCCCTGAACTGGCAACAAAAGAGGATCTGAAAAAAAAATCAGAAATAATTTCTCAGATTGCAGCAGAGATTGTGCCCATAGTGCAAGAAATCATTAATAAATCTAGAGAGGACACAGATAAAAATATACAGGAGCTGAGTAACATGATAGAATCCAAACATAGGAAACAAATGGAATCCATAAAACAGATGTAAACAGATTTCCAGGAGATTGGAAACTCCACTGAAAGTTTATGCAGCAGAATGAGCCATTGTGAGGACAGAATTTCAGATATACAAGATAAGATAGAAATTAGTGACCAGGGAGAGAAAACTTTCTTTAAAATTGTAACAGACTATGAGAAATCAATCCAACAGCTGCCAGATGATGCAAAGAAGAATAACATAAGACTGATTAGAGTCAGTGAAGAAACAAGAGAGAGTGCATATGACGTAAAAAACTGTTCACAGAAGTGATGGCAGAAAACTTCCCCAGCAGGGGAAAAGAACTTGACATACAGATAAGTGAGGCATATGGAACTCCAACTAGCTGTGATAAAAAGACATCTACACATAGGTATATAATAGTTAAGATTCCAGAATCCCAACAGAAGAACCAAATTCCAAAATCAGTTAGAGAAAAGAAACAAATCACATACAAAGAAAAGTCCATCAAAATCACAGCAGACTTCTCAATGCAAACCCTCAAGGCAAGAAGAGCTTGGAATGATATATTCCAAGCCTCAAGAAAAATAGCCTCCAACCCAGACTGATGTACCCTGCAAAACTATCTTTCAAAATTGATGGAGAAATAAGATACTTTCATGACAAAGAGCACCTTAGGAACTTCATGAATACCAAACCAACACTCCAAAAAATCTTAGACAATATCCTAGGAAAAGACAATGAGGATCACCACCTCAGAAGCCCAGCAGAATGAAGCCATTGGGCACGACAAGAAATTAAACACAAAGTGGGATAATCCAACAAAAAGAGAAAGTCATGACAATGATAAGCCAATATGTATAACTTACAATGATCAATGTTAATAGTCTCAACTCACCAGTCAAAATAAATAGACTGACAGAATGGGTCAAGAAGCAAGATCTAACAATATGCTGCATATAAGAAACAAAATTAATTCAAAAAGAAAATCATAGACTGAAAGTGAAAGGGTAGAAAACATTACTTCATGTGAAAGGAACCCCCCCAAAAGTAGGTGTAGCTATCCTCTCTGCAGATCAAGTGGATTTCAAACCAACACTGATTAAGAGAGACAAAGGAAGGACACTACATCCTTGTAAATGGAACAATCCAAGATGAAGAGATGACAGTCATAAACATATATGCACCTAACACTAGTGTGCCCAATGATAAAAAACAAATATTAATGGACATGAGAAATCAAATAAGCCCTAATAAAATAGTGGGAGACCTCAATATCCCACTGTCACAAAGACATAGATCAACTAGACAAAAATTAAGCAACGAAATAATAGAACTCTAACTGCTGAAGGAATGAACTTAAGAGATGTTTACAGAGTGTTCCACCCCACAAAATCAGAATACATATTCTTTTCAGCAGCACATGGGTCATTTTCCAAAATAGGCCACATACTCACTCATCAAACATGTTTAAGTAAGTGCAAAGGAATTGAAGTTATCCCCTGTATATTATCAGACCATAGTGCGATGCAATTGGAGATCCATAGCAAAAGAAGCTGTAAAAACTTCATAAACACATGGAAATTGAACAACACACTTCTGAATAACCAATGGGTCACAGAGGAAATTAATGAAGAAATCATACAGTTCCTTCAAATAAATGACAATGACAACACAACATATCAGAATCTATGGAACACAATGAAAGCAGTCTTATGAGGGAAATTCATAGCAGTGAATACTCATATTAGGAAAACAGAGCGAGCCCAATTAAACAACCTGGTACTGGATCTCAAGCTTCTATAAAGAGAAGAGCAGGACAAATCCAAAGCTCATACAAGGGAGGAAATTATAAAGGTCAGGGTAGAAATCAGTGCAATGGAGACTAAGAAAGCAATACAAAAAATCAATGAAGCTGAGAGTTGGTTCTCTGAAAGAATAAAAAAATTGACAAACCCTTAGCTAACCTTATCAGAAAAAGGAAAGGAAAGACCCAAATCCATGCAATTAGGAATGAAAAGGGTGAAATTACAACAGATCCAGCAGAAATCCAGAGGATCATCAATACCTACTTTGAGAACCTGTATGCCAATAAGACAGAAAACACAGAAGAAATGGACAGATTCCTAGACACATATGAATTACCAAAGTTGAATGAAGAAGACCTAAAAATTTTAAACAACTCAATATCAATCAATAAAATTGAAAACGTAATTAAAAACTTACAAACTAAGAAAAGCTCGGATCCTGATGGGTTCACCACTGAATTCTGAAAGACATTTAGAGAGGAACTGCTGCTATTACTGTTTAAACTCTTCAATGAAATTGAAAGGGAAGCAATACTCCCAAAATCATTCCTGGAAACAAGCATCACCTTCATCCCCAAAGCACAGAAAGACCCAACTGAAAAAGAGAACTATAGGCCAATCCCACTAATGAACATAGATGCAAAAATCCTTACTAAGATACTGGAAAATAGAATGCAGAAGATCATCAAGAAGACAATACACCCTAAGCAAGTGGAAGTCATCCCAGGGATGCAGGGATGGTTCAAAATATGCAAATCAATAAATGTAATATTCTATATCAGTAGAGCCAGGGACAAAAACCATATGATCGTATCAATAGATGCAGAAAAAGCATTTGACAAAATTCAACAAGCATTTATGATAAAAACCCTAAAAATAAATTGGAATACACAGCCTCTACCTCAATCTGATAAAAGCCATCTATGAAAAACCAACAGCCAATATTATACTAAATGGTCAAAAACTGAAATCCTTAACACTAAAATCAGGAACAAGACAAGGATGTCCACTATCATCACTCTTGTTCAATATAGTTCTGGAAACATTAGCCACGGCAATTAGACAAGAGAAAGAAAGAAAAGGAATAAAGATAGGAAATGAAGAAGTCAAATTGTCATTATTTGCAGATGACATGATACTCTATATAGAAGACCCCAAGAACTCCACCAAAAGTCTGCTAGACTTGATAAGCAAATTCAGCCAAGTAGCTGGTTACAAGGTCAACATACAAAAATCAATAGCTTTCCTCTACACAAATGACAGACTCACTGAGAGAGAAATAGGGCAAATAATTCCTTTCCCAATAGCATCCAAAAAACTGAAATACCTAGGAATCAACCTAATGAAAGAAACCAAAGACCTCTTCTCTGAAAACTATGGCACTCTGAAAATAGAGATTGAAGATCAGAAAATGGACAGACATCCCCTGCTCCTGGGTAGGAAGGATTAATATAGTGAAAATGGCCATACTTTCAAAACTGCTATATAGATTTAATGCAATTCCAAGTGAGATCCCAACAGCATACTTCATGGACCTTGAGAAAACAATCCAAAAATTTATTTGGAACAAGGAGAGACCCAGAATAGCAAAAGCAATTCCAGGTAACAGAGACATGGCAGGGGGTATCACAATCCCCAACCTGCAACTCTACTACAAAGCTACTGTGATAAAAACAGCATGGTACTGGCAAAGAAACAGACCTGAGGACCAGTGGAACAGATTAGAAGATGCAGAAACAACGCCAGACACACTCAGCCATCTCATCTTCGATAAAGGAGCCAAACACCCTCACTGGAGGAAAGATAGCCTCTTTAAAAATGGTGCTGGAAAAATTGGCTTTCAACTTGCCAAAGATTAAAACTAGACTTATATCTCTTGCTGTACACTAAAGTAAAATCTAAATGGATTAAAGATCTAAATATTAAAATAGAAATTCTGAACCAGTTGGAACAGAGGTTAGGTAGAACTCTTGAAGACATCGGTGTAGGAAAAGATTTTATGAACAAAACCTCAGTTGCCCATGAACTAGCACAAACAATCAAATTGGGATCTCTTCTTATTAAAAGGCTTCTACACAACAAGAGAAACCACCAGCAGTGTGAAGTGACAACACACAATGTGAGAAAATATCTTCACCTGCTCTTCCTCAGACAAAGCTCTACTATCTTGAATCTATAAAGAATTTAAAAAGATCAGACCTCCCAAATTTAAAGGCCCAATCTGAAAATGGGCATCTGAAATGAACAGACATTTCTCAGACAAAGAAGTAGAAATAGCAAATGAATACATGAAAAAATGTTCAACATCACTTATCATTCGAGAGATGCAAATGAAAACAACACTGAGATTCCACTTCATTCCAGAAAGAATGGCTGCTATCACGAAATCAACCAATAACAAATGCTGGCAGGGCTATGGGGAAAGAGGAACCCTGCTCCACTGCTGGTGGGAGTGTAGACTGGTGCAACCACTGTGGAAATCAGTATGGAGATACCTCAAAGAACTATGACTGGAAGTCTCATTTGACCCCGTTATTCCACTGCTGGGGATCTTCCCCAAAGAATTAAAAGAATCATACCACAGTGATACATGTGCACCCATGTTCATCGCAGCACAATTTGTGATAGCTAAAACTTGGAAACAGCCCAAATGCCCATCAACTGGAGACTGGATCAAGAAAATGTGGTTTTTTAATAAAATGGAGTGCTACTCAGCCATAAAAAATGAGAAATTAGAGAAGTTTATAGCTAAGTGGATGCACATTGAGGCGATACTCTTAAGTGAAATAAATAGGACACACATGTATAAATACAGAATAGTTTCTCTGGTGTGAGAAACTGAAAGTGTAAATAAGGACTAAAATGTATAATAGGTAATGTGAAATAGGAAGAAAAGGGGCAAAGGGGAAGGAAGTTGGAGGGCTAGGGGAAATGATAGAAGGGAATGGGATTAATAGGAGAAAATGGAAAAATAGGAACAAAATCTTTGTAAATAGGGAGGAATGGAGGGGTTGAAGGGAGGGCTGGGCAAGGGTGAAAAATAAGAACCAAGAGAGATTATGTAAAGCCGCAGATTTCCAAATCATGAATGTCATTATATTGTATACCTAAAAGGTACCAATGATTAGAATGAATAATTGATAATGTAAAATAGGAAGAAAAAGTCCAAAGGGGTAGGGGTAGTGGGAGGGGCAGGGGAATGGAAAGAAGGGAAAGGAAAAATGCTGAGAAATGGAAAAAATGGAAATAAAGTCTTTGTAAATAGGGAAGGTTGGAGGGGGTGAAGGGAGGGCTAGCAATGGGGAAAAAATAAGAACCAAGATGTATTACGTAAAGGTACAATTCCCAATGAGAAATGTAATTGTGTTGTATACCTACAATGTACCAATAAAAGAATTTAATAAAAAAAAAAGAATATGATCTGGAAATAAGCAGATTTACTATAAAGGAAAAAAATCAAATTGCCTGAGTTTTTCCCTGCAATATTATATGACAAAAGACAGAATAACACGCACATAAAATTATCAGAATTAAAAGCCTGTAGTCTACTAATTGTTTACTTAGTACATCTTTGTTATATAGAATGCGGGTTACACATAGCATATTTGTACGTGCATAGAACATATTTTGATCCATATACTTTTCCTCCTGAAATGCCCTTAGTTTTAGTATTAGTATAATGGTAATATCAAGGAATGAATGGAGAAGTATGTCTCTTCTATTTTCTGAAAGAGATTGTGTAAAAATGGTATCGATTCTTTATTAAGTATTTAACAAAATTCTGTGATGAAATTTTGGCCTGGGGAATTTGTCTTTGGAGGCTTCCAAATTATATATTAATTTCTTTGATAGTGAAAGCTGATTCCTGTGATTTACTTCCTCCCGGAGGGACAGTGAGCTCATGCTAGTTCATCATCTAACTACTCAGACCTACTTTGGTTACTTTCAGTAACCTTCACACTCATAGATTTTTAGTTTGTATTTTCTCATCTATAAATGGGCCAACTTTACCCTTATTTTTAGCATGTATAGACAAAAATGTATGTACTGGCTTAAAAATGATTACTCTCTTTAAAATATTTGTTATTCATGCTTATCTCATGGAAGTCTATACTTGGATATTATACTGGATTATGGTATCTAAGAGGAAGACATTTAGACATCAAAGAGGAAAAGGCAGGTGAGAACAGAATTGATTTCTTCTTTTTTTAAAATATAATTTTACATGCAACTATTTTGGAAATTTTGCTGTGTCTAATCATTTACCTGGGGTTAGTTTTATGAGGTTAGTTTTGAATATTATAAAAATACTGCACAAGAATCACATCTATGTATTTGCTGAGATAAGTTATTTATTCAAAAACTGATTACTTTTGTTTAAAAGAAAAGCCATAAGACAAATGAAGATGCCAAGCTTTGAATTTCTTCTTCAAACAGGTCAAATATCACATAGTAGGAATGTCAGCAGTGCTACAATCTTCTTTTTTATCATGGTGATTCAGGAGGCATGTAATTCTCCATTTTGATCCAAAGTTCTAGGGACCTAAATCTTATGATTGCACAGCCTTCAAACTTCTCAGCTTGATTCAAATCATTAAATTTAAAGAATCAAATTTATATCAAAGCCCAGAGTTGTCATTATAAATAATGCTTCTTTTGTACATTGTTGTACAGAGCAGGTTTTTCCAAATATCCAGGAGAATAAGAAGTATTGCTGTTTGGGATCAAATTTGTAACTAACTTGTCTATAGTTTTGCCCTGGTATATCTCAACCAAATGATGCAACCCCTTTTCATTAGTCCTGCACAATGCACTTGGGGTGATTTAGTGAATTTTGTTTTCACGTCTGCAAGTAGCTTTGCACTTTTCCACAAGCAACTGATGTTCACAGCCAGCTGTCATCTTCAAGGATGCACAGTTACTAAGGTAGTCTTCATACTCACAACTATTGGCTGAAACAAACACAAACTTGGTTACCTTATTGTCATTTTCCACAGAAGCAGTAAAACACTCCAAGTATACTCCAAGTACACAGGGGAGGAGGTGGGAGTGAACAAACAAGTTCATGTCACTTACACTATGATAGGCTTTTTATGTGTTGAGAGACATACGTGGTGTCTTAGTATCAGCTCACTTAGTATCAGCTCACATTGACTAACCTATCATTTCTAAAAATTTAAAATCAGTGATATATTTCTAACACTAATCGACCTACAGTCTCCCTCAGCAGACAAAATAAAATGAATGCAAACACATCTCTACATCTGCAGAGTCCAATATGGAAACTACTAGCCACATATAACTTTTTATATTAAATTAAATTAAATTAAATATTTTTGCTTTTTTAATCTTACTGGCCCTATTTTCAAGTGTTCGGAGGCCACATGTGCCTAGTTGCAATTCCAGTATCTTATATTATTAGACAGCATGGCTTTACACTCCAGTGGTTCCTTTCTGGTGTACATTATCTTTATGGGTGGACATAGATGTAAAACAAGGACAGCATTCAATTTTTCTCCTGATGTTTCTGCTTAGATGTTCCCTTAAGAACCCCAAACTTAAGAAATTTCAAACTAAACTCATCATACTACCCACAAGGCTGACAATTCTTAGATATGGCCTTCTTGTACCTCTCGTATACAACCTCTGTGAAATAGTGCTCCAGCTACTCAACTTGGAGCTGGAACCAACCTGAACTTCTCTTTTGACACATTATTGAGTATTTTGTTTTGGCTTTTTCATGAACATATTATTCAGTTGATTAGGGGATTTCTTCATTCATAAAAACAAAAGAAAATATCAACTCTGAACAGCAAGTTAATCACTTCAGACTTACTGCATAGTCCATTTTCACAGTGACCAGGGCAGCTGGCACAAGGTATTCCTTGAGTGTAAGGGGAGTTCTTTTTACTCACATTATTACCACTGAAATTTGAAACACACAACATCAAGTGTTTTTCACTTTGCTGTTTGGTTCAGGTATCAGTCACCAAATATACATAAATAATTATTGACTGCCTTTAGCTGTATCATCAAAACCAAAAAATTATCATTCTGAAAGTGTAAATGAGACAATAGTGCAAATTCACAAAATGATCCATCTGACCATAATTCCACAGCCTAAGCAATTAAATTGAGATAAATAATGTCTCAAATTTTCAGAATATATTTCAGTGTGGTAATATCCTCTTCACCTCTGAAAATATTTGGTTAATTTGCTAAGGCAGTGGACCCCAAGAACCTAGATAAAGGCAAAACATATTCCCAAGAGAGAATAGGTAGGCAGTTTCACTAAGGAAAAGAATATTTAATATTACCTTAACATTTTATATTTTAAAGATGACAAATACCATATGTTATTTATTATGCAAAATAAAGCTTCTGCATCTATTTTTTCTTCTTGATAGAGACAGTGGTTTCTGATTAGATGTGTTTCTTAGCAGCATGTGCTTCAGGATGTTTTGTGAGTTTCTAGAGATGGCATGTGTGAGATTTTTATGTTTACCAAAATAAGAATGTAAGTTAAAAAAAGCAAAGCTTGATAAACACTAATATCCAGGGTATAATGACTTTACACTGATGAACTCACTGAAGGTCATTATCTTACAGGCCATCATCCTGTCCTAAGTAATGTGAAAATGCCCAGTGGTCCAAATCTCAACAATACCAGATAGGGCAAGGAAGGAGTCAAGGCAATGCAACTGATTCTCAGTCTTCAGCCACAGAATAGCGCTGTATTTATGTGAGTACCTGGAAGAAATTATGAGATAGGTATAAAAGTGTCCTGAAAGTTGTCTTTTCCCTGCTTCCTCTCATTATTCATTCCACCTGGGCTAACCCCTGAGTTTGGACGCATTCTTCTAAGACCTTTCAACTTTACTAAACCTTAGTAGGTATTTGCAGAAAGATAATTTCAGAGGTCCAACTTAAACTGTAGCCCCCTGCCACCTAGGTTATCTAGAGTCTCTGAACACATGTGTAGGATGCTTAGTTTGGGGATCCTCTCATTCAAACATTAGAAAAATTAAAATTAATAAATATGTTGTGAATGCGTTTTTTTTTTTTTCCAGTACTGGGAATTGAACCCAAGACCTTGCATTTACCAGGCAGGTGCAGCACCATTGAGCTACATGTCTGGCCTGTGAATATATCTTTAATACAGGATTTGTTTTATGGATAACTTCAGACATATTGTTTAATAAAGGATCAAGCATTTTTCTACAAGTCCTCAGAAGAGGGTACTGAGAATGCTGAGAAACTTCTGAAAAGTCTTTGAGACCTGAAAGAGTGGACTGTTCATAATGGTAACAATAAGAGCATTTTAAAGAAGCTAATGAGAAATATTTGAGAAGAAAGGGCTGAAATCACAATACATCAAACCCTACTTGCAATCCTTCTAGGAAAGAAAACTTCAGATTTTATATTTGAAATTGAGAATTTGGTCTGTCCTCTGAAAAATTAAAGGTGTCTCAATTTAAAAAAAAAAATTCCAAAAATGTATGCTCCCTTTATTGAAGTGTGCTTTTTATTCTGATTTGTTTAATATATGAGAAATTTTAAATTGCAAATGGAACTATTAAACTCAAAAAAGTGTATACTTATGCAGGACAGTATTGGCAAACATAGTAATATTTTAGACTCTCTTGATTGGGACAGTAGGCAATTCCACAACCAACAAGATAAGACGAATACCAAACAAGCTACAAATCCACAAGGGAGTAAACATATGAGAATAGATTACAAAAGAGGAAAAATATTTAGATAGAAAACAAATAACAAATATAACCCTGAAAATGTTACTCATGTAGTTTTTGTAGCCATATAATTTATAAATTATTAATCAAAGTCACAAATGATTGAAATACTAAGTTTTTAAAGTATATTCAGCATTTTTCCATTTATAGTATAGAAATAATCATTGTATGGTTCTCTACCTGGAATTTGTTAGACTGAACAAAAGTGACAAATCCAGATAAAGCATGAAGCAAATGTTGAGGCCATCTTATGTATACGCAGGCTGATCCCCCAAACTGAACACTAAAGTTAGTCATCATTTAGAGACACTTTTTATAGTACAGGATTTGTGGCAGAGGTATCTATCCTCCTTACCCGTGTATAATGTCCAACAACTGCACTGTAACTCTTTGGCCCTACACCAAAGATAAAATTTCAGCTCTCATCATACCAGCTTTGGATTGCATTTGACCAGGAAGTAGGGCCACTTGACATATAGAGATTCTCACCACATTTGGTCCTAGGAAGGAGCAGATCATTCATGATGAAAGCAATAAATCTAAGAAGGGTAAGATAAATTGGCTACAAAAATCAAAGATACTGACCCTGAAACCCAGGACCCGTGGATGTTAACTGTTGATTAATATGAGGGGAGGGCCCCTCACTTTCTTATCAGCTGTAAAGTGCATTAGATGACATAATTATCTAACACATATGCAGCTGGTCCAAAATGCAATTTTTTTACTAGGTTAAGAAGATGCCATTCTTTAAAAACCCTTCCCTCTCTTGATTGTCAAAGATGCAATCATTTCACTGCTAAATTCTGTACTCCAGGGCTGTCAGCTTTGTATTGCAGGCATGCTAAAGACAGCATGCTTTCTCTCCTGCCCTTGCCACCCCACCAAACATTTTTCACAAACAAGGACTCTAAAAAATGTTTATGATTTTATAAGAAATTTGTAAAAAAAACCTTTGCAGGCAGTCTTTAACAGTACCAATCAAGAGACAACTGACTTCAGGAGGAAATACAGTTTTCAAAATTTATGAGTCTTCCCTAACCCATGAATCAGAATATCACAGGCTCATATTCTCTTCAGAATTAGACCTGAAGTGCCTTGCAACCCAGAAACGTTTCTCTAGCTTTGCAAACCTTTATTTAAAATTTACATTTTAGAAGCTTAACATGTAATGTCTCCAAGCTGCCTAGAAAGAGTATAAAATGTTCTTGGATATTTCCGTTCACAGCAAATAAAGACTAACGGGGACTTAGATCTTCCAGACTCTCAGTGGTAATCTCTCTGAATAATTTCACTATTATTAAAGCATCAACAATACAAATAATAACAATTCAATGGAAATAGCAGGCGAACAATTAACTGGTTTTACATGGGACTTACCTGTATGTCTCACTCTTGTTAATGTAAGTAAATATTTTATTAAAAAATTCATGTATACAATTTTTCTCATAGTTTTATAATCTGTGATGTGTCTTTTTTGAGACAATTATAGGATTCTATACATCATAAACACTGAGTGCATACAACACTTGATTGCTTGACATAAAGAACTTAAAGATAAGCATCCAAAATATTAATTTATGTGAGTTTTGAATATGATATTAATATGACTTTAAAGGTTAGTTTTAGAACAAAATTCAGGAATAAAAGTCAGGAACAATTAAATTAGCAAAATTAATTTAATATATATTTTATGAATACAAAAAATAGGTTTTATTACACCAATCAGCTGCATGATATTGTTACCAGCCACTTACATAAGTCCACATACTCAAGTTCATTTGCTCGCCACTGACCAAATCAAAACAGATCCTTTATTTTGGTAAAAAAGAAAAAGGATTTATTCAAAGCTGGCTCTGCAGACATGAAGAGGTCTCATCGCCCAGTCCCCATTTCTCTGTGTGTTGTATTGGTATGTGAGGGCCTTTTCTAGCAAGGAACTGTCAGGTGGGAATCCACTGAGACAACAGACATTCCCAGGCTTCCTCCCCCCGCTTCTTGGACCTGCAGTGGCTGTCTCCTCCTCTTCCCTGTGGAAGTGAAAATGCACTTTGATCTCCTGGTGTCCTGTCTGCAGAATCTGTGCATCATCCGGAGGAGGAGAGGTAATGGCAGTTTCTGTTCTAGGCCCGAGGAAGTTTGGAGAAGCCACTTGTCTGTAAAGTAAAAAGTCTAGCTCTTAAAGTTTCTTTCTGCTGTGCCAGTTACCATATCACAGAAAGGTCAATGGGTTAAAAATCAGAAAGCTTGGTTAATTCCTAGTATATACTACTTCAGTGTGTTACAGTCTGTTTTGCGTAAGTCATTTCCCTCTCAAATTTGGGTTTTGGAATCTTTAAAATTACAAAATAAGCTAAACAGGTGGGCATGGTGGTACACATCTGTAATCCAAACACTAAAGAGGCTGAGGCGGGGGGATCACCATGGGCTGGAGGCCACCCTTGGCTACATAGTGAGTTCAAAGCCAGTCTGAACCACATAGCAAGACCTGGTATCAAAAAAAAATGAATGATACTGTGTGAGAAGTTATTTGCATAATGTAAATAAACAAACAAAATTGTTCCTATTATAATCATCTCTCAATATACATACAGAATATTTGACTTTAAAAAGATAGCAGAATAAAGAATAAGCAACATTCAGGAAGTCTTCTTAATGCAATATCCTACAAAGACTTGTTATAGTTTGCTCATCTGTTCAACAAATATTTGCTAATTTACATACTGTTTTTTCGGTCCTCTGGATTACTGTGCTCTAAAGTACACTTATTTGCCCACTTCTGTGCATTTGCTCTTGCTTCTCTGCTCCATTCCTAAATGTTATAAGAAAAAAATATACTTAATAATTCATTCACAATGAAGCATATAATCTGATTATCAGTGCTTGAAACTTCTATAGAAGTATTATCGAATTATCATTCTTATTAAAATGTACTTTTTGGTGTGTATTTAGCTTCACTAAAGCCATTTTGCACACAAAGCAAAGTCCAGAGGTAATGTGTCTAAGGGGTGAAATATCTAAGGTAGTAGTATCTATTTATGCATGCAGAACTAGGGTTTTTAATATTGGTACTTTTTAAAATATTGCTAAACACATGAAAAGTTCTAATTATATTTTAATAGTAGTAAGCTGGCTGGAGTTATTATCAGTGCCATTTAAAGCCTACTGCTTTCCTAAAGGAGATAAGTGGCTTTTAAGGTTGTGCCAAGGAAGGGGCTTTCATTTACATTAATAATGACAGTGATTATGAAGATAAAGAATGTATTGATTTAAGACTAGAAAAGTGTAATGGCTTCACATTAGATGCTCTAAGATAGATTTGACTTTAATTTTGCTTTCGAAACCTAATAAACTTGTAACTTCAATAAATTATTTAACAATTTTGATAATAATGAAATACAATCTTCTCTATGTATATTTTCAAATAAAATGAAAAAATTCAGACCAAACATTGTATTCCACAAAAGAGATGACAGTTCTAAAACGATGCTAGTGCCAGCTCCTTGGTCCTTATATTATTGCCTCTTACCATTTTTAGCATGTTGCTGGCAGGGGGAGTGACAGATTTCCTTAGTTCATTGTGTTTATTTACAATCTCACTTTGCACTGGTGACTGTTTGGTTAACAAAGCAGTAAAAAGTGGATCCTAAGGAAAATAACATTAGAATCATTTTTCAAGATTTTTGAAAATTGCATATAATATTGAATAAGTTCAAGGGAACAAAGATCACTTTAAAAGTGCATAACATTAGGTTATTATGTGATATTAGATATTTGAAGCAAATATTACTTGTTAAGCATTACTATTGAATTTGAACCAGAGGTGTGACTTTTAAGGAGGACAGTGGTGCACTGAAGCTTTGGAAATGGGTGGTAATTCATGGAAGGACAACTTGAAAACTCCTCTGTGGCCCCAAGGCCAATTTCTAGCTTCAAGGGAACATTCAACATGATTTCTTACAAACAAATCAGTGGCAATATTTTGTGACCAAAAGATTCATAAGCGGAAATTTAAGACATATTCATTCACATGATCAGGCTGCAGCAAGATGAGGTGAGGAGAGCTCAGTGATTTATTTATGGGGAGCTTTGGCCATAGTGCCTGCACTTGGAGAAAGGATGTTTAAGGCCAGTCAGAGTGTATGTCTTGAGCAAAACCATTTTAATTATTAAGGTTGGTATTTTTCAGGATTGTTCAAATGACAGCCTTTCAGTATTAAAAAAATCTTCAAGGTCATCTGGAAGGATACATTTCATCTAATGAATGGACTATTGATGGTTTGATTCTGTAATTGATCAGGTATTCAGGTGTTAATATTTTCAAGTTATCTTTGTGGTTGTGTAGATGTGGACATCAGCCTGATGGTAAAATAGTATATACGAATTGTTGGTATATGGTTTTAAATTTACACAGGAGTATGCTATTCCAGGGTATGGACAAGATTTTGAGGATGGGTCTCAACTGACAAAATCACCAGATTTTCTCTGTTACTTTGGGATAAGTTATCTGCTCTTCCCCTCATACTGAGCTCTTTTCAGATTCTCCAAAAACCGTAGTCATGTGTAGTCCCTCTTTCTTTTATATTTTTAAGACCAGGGACCTCAGTGATTTCTGAAGAGCATGATAGATCTTGTTTCTGGGACCATTAAATCAGAGAAGCACATTAGAAATAGGGGATCCGAATTCAAGACTTTAATTACTAATGAAGCCTTCAATTACTAATTCTGTGACTGTAAAAAACATGCTTTACAGTTAGGTTTACTTTTAAATTTAAAAACAGATCTAATTCTTGCACAGTTACTACAAAGAAATTAAATGCATGATATTTAAGAAACTGTACTAATTTAAGATTATGCATATTGTTAATTTTCTATAAAAGTCACATGGAAATGAAAGAGAATAAGGAAATCAGAAAAGATCTTGGGACGAGAGAACTATTATTAGCTTTTTACTCATAGATCATGCTGTCCATTCAAATTGTAACTCAAGGATGATATGCAATTTTAATGTAGGTGGTCATATTAAAAAAGTAAAAGAAAACAGATGATAGTAAATATATTTTATTATAATGAGGTAAATGATAGCCACCCCCCCATTAGGACATGTTCCAAACCCCAGAATCATGAATATGATCTTATTTGAGAAAAAGATACATTTTTGCAGATGTAATGTTTTTAAGGATCTTGGGATGCAATCATTTTGAGTTATCCAAGTGAGGACTCAATCTGATGACAAATGACTTTGTAAGAGATGCATGGAGAAGAAGATCATTTGAACATGGAGACGGTGACTGGAATGATGCAGCCACAAGTTAAGGGATGCCATGATTTGGCAGAAGTCGCCAGGAGCCAGAGAAAGTGTTCCTAACTCCTCCAGAAGGAGCATAACTCTGCAGATGCCTTCATTTCAAACTTTTTGATTCCTTAACTGTGAAAGAATAAATTTCTATTTTTCTCCATTAAGTTTAGGATAATTTGTTACAATGGCCTTATGAATCTAATATATTATTTAATGACATATCCAAAATACCATATTTCATCATTTAGTCAACATAAAAATGATTAATGTGACTTTTTGTTCTGTTTTAAACCTCTGATGTCTAGTGAGTATCTTGCACTTATAGTACACTTTGTCTTATCAAGTGTTCTACAGAAACACAGGACTGAAGGTTACCATGCTGGACAGCACTACCTCAATTTCTCGTCTTCACAACTGAGAACACTGTTAAGTGCTCTGTGTTACAAACATAAGGACATGATGTATGAAAGCTTATTATTTCTTCTGCTCTCAAAGTAGCTTGCCATCCCACACAGCTGTTCAATAGCTCCAAAAAGATTTTCCATTTTAACCTTACCTTTCCTTCAGTGGGTAAAGATGGAAGCAGCATAATAATGAGAAACACCACCAGCGGGAGTAAAGCCATTGTTGGAAACTAAGTCATAAGAAAACAAAGCCTTCACTAAAATAAATAATATATGAGACTAAAAGAGGGAAAACAAATGTAATGATCTAAGTTATCCCAAAGGAGCTATGACTCATATATTCATTAACAGTGAAGTAGAGAGGAATTGCCATATGGTTCCAGTAGAATCTTTGCCTCTATAACAATTAACTAGAGAATTTGACTGGTGCCATTCAGGTATATCTGTAAAGACAGGGATAGCTGTAAAGAAATATCCTAGCTTCTTATTACTCAGTTCTGTTGCCCTTTTTTATTGAAAAGAAAAAAAGTTTCCTTTACAGTTAATTTTAGTAATCACATTCATTATTCATCTCTGTTTTTTTGGGAAAGTTTATTTTCAGTGTGCACTATCTTTTGGTTTGCTATTCTCTATACAAAGTAAAACTATCCTTTTATTTACTTTGGACTTGAATTAAAATTTCAAGGTTGTGATCAGACACTAATGTACACACAACATATCAGTAGTTAATTCTCTAATGTAATGAATATAAATTGTGTTTATTATTTCCTTGTATTTGTGTATACTGTCCAATTTTCTTGTATAGAAGAATACCAATAAAATTGAGTTGAAAATCTAGCCTGTTTGCTCAATCCATGATCTAGAACAAAGGTAGTTCAGTACTTTCATTGTCTTAGCAACATATTGTCCTTGTTCTTCTTCAGTGTGTCAAAATTCCTAGGTCCTACAGATGAAGCCATAAGACTGCTTAATTAGGAAGCACTCATCTTTCTTTCATTAGTAAAATGAAGGATTTACTTTACAACTTAAGAGAAGGTCCCTGGATTTGTCTCCTGTGTGTGAGTATGCCACCATTAGATTCTTAGAGGAAAAGAAAATTTCAATACTTCTCAGGTTTCACTGATTTGTAAGTAGTAGTTTATTGATATTTGTTGCATGTGTTCTCCTTATTTTCAATAGTGTGTCCATCAACAAAAGAGGAATGAGAACTTATTAATAATTTTGGTACAGGGCCGGGGATTTAGGTAAAATATGCCATATAATTTCACTCACATACCTTAGTGACTGTGTCTATATTTTGCAGATGAAGAAATTAAGGTTTATAATGGTTAACCTAAGTCAATGGTAATGTCAGAAATTAGACTTCATTAGTTATTCTTCAAAACCAATGCACATAGTTTCAATTGGGAAAAAGTAAATCATTGTTATGGCACAATAGAGACCCTCTATCATTTTAGTAATTCTTATATTAATAAAAATAATTATGTTAATAGTAACAAAAATGATTAATGTGAGCACATATAGCATACATGTAGCCATATTTTTCACTTTTCTATAAAAGTAGTTCTATAGTAATTATTTCAAAAATCACAAGCATGAGAATTAATTATATTATTTATTTTTATAGTGAATTGTCTAAACATGTCATTTAAATATCAAACTGACACTATATTTTTTGTAATAGTGCCATATTTACTTTCCAAACTTTAAAAAGTTGAGATCATTCTTAAATTATCAAAATTTTGAAAATCATGGGTAAAGTTATTAAATTACCATTTTACTCTTGGCAACATAAAAATAATTGACATAATAAAATATTCATCTTAGAACAGGATTCACTTATTGTTGCTCCTTGGACTAGAATGAAATATCTGCTTTGTTTGTAGAAACAGGGAAGGTGGAGAGATGAAGATTAGCACAAAGTATATACAATACTATACCTAATTCTGTTTTGTCAAATTCTAGTTGTGCATGTAAAACACTGTTCTGAAATAGTATTTTTCATACTAATAGCCTCAAATTTTATGGCCAGTTGTCTGATATTGTTTTACTATTATTTTGTTCTCACATTAGTACTTAACATGAGTAAGTAAAGCAGGTAGGTCGTTCCTCCCTAGCCAACCCTCTCCTCTTCTCATTTACATTAAGATCTGGAGACTGCCTTTTGGTTTAATGTTTCCATACTGACCACCCAAGATTGGTTAATTGTTAAGAAGATAACCAGGATGTTTCCTAAAGCTGAATGCTCATGGCTTAGCTTTCTGTGAGTTTTACTTTCTACCTACCAAATGCTATATAGATTATTGAGTAAGAGTACAATCTTTGGAAACCATCCAGTTTGGGAAATTCTCCCTGAGCTTTAGTTTTATGTAAAATTTGAATTATCACATAATAGTTTTGACTTGAAAACTGAAAGGCATAATAAATGTAAAGCAACTAATATAACATTTATATAACACAATACATATGATATTTAATAAATGGAAGTTATTAGTATTTTTATTATCATCCTTTGCAATACCTGGAATTTTGCTGAGCTCAAAATTTTCCATAAAAATACACTACTTGATTGAGCTGCTTATTTCAGAAATGTTAAGAGACTTTGCTATTCTTTCCAAGTAACATTGGAAGAAAAGGAGAATAATGTAATCGGAAATTCAAGTGTTGAGGCTTGGTTCTATCAAAGATCTTCTGGCTAACTTTAAGGAAATGATCTAACATCAACTTGCTGTGTTCTCGTCAGCTAACTGAAGGGCATACACATGAACCTGAAGATTTGGAATGGCCCAAGCACTCAGTATGTTTGCATTAAATTACCCATAAGTCCACAGTCTGCTAGGCACAGGACCATGTACTGGGCTCAATATCCACTCTCCTCTCCAATACCCTTGGGCATCCAACCTATAATATTTGTTGAATCAATGAAAACAATGGCACTGTTTGTGAAAGTATATTCAAGAAAATATTTTTTCTATGCCTTAAATTTACATTTTATTCCCTTAATCCACATTCAAACATATTTGAAAAGTTGGCTACCATTTTTTCCCTTGTTACTTACTCAGGAAAAATCACAGTGTCCTTTCTTGCAGGTGTTTTAAGACCAGGATGGCACAGTTTTCACAGGAGGAGCATGGTGGATGATTTCATAATCCTAGAACAGAGATACAACACTTGAAATAAAGATGTGAAGAATGTCCTTATAAATAATACCTATAATCTCTTACTCGATGTTTAGAATTATTCTCTAATATTTTACTATATTTATTTGATCTGCTCACTTAGACTATAATACTCTAAGATCACTGTCAGGTAAAAGGGCCAAAGACCAAGACCAGGCCAGGCCACAACAAACCTTTATTAGGGGAATAGATCTGCCGGGCTGTCTCTGAACAAAGGAGAGACAAAAGCAGTATGGCCGGGGCAGGGAGAGTCTTTTATAGAGACTGGGGCTGGGTTTGCAGGGGCAGAGGTGGGGTTGAGTGAGGTAGTGACTAGGGAATGGAGGAGCCCATGATGTCACTAGGTGGTAGGAGGTGAGCGAGTGTTAGGTTACTTTCTAGGTGGGAACAGGGGCATACTGGGAAGAAGGGTTTATTCTTTGGTGGGAGCAACCGTCTTGGCATGATGTCACACAGGGGAGGGGGCAAGGCACCATAGGAAGTGGGCAGCTACTATACATAATAGCTGCTGAGGTGGTGGGAGACCTATCAATCACTGTCTCAATGCCCTGGTATTTCCTTCAAACACTAACAAAAAGTGGACGTCTTAATGGTCAGTAACTATGGTTGGCTAACTTCCCTGGAAAATCCCTGCATATTTTCAAGATTCTTGACTGTCTTGGACTTTGATCTGTACATTTCTTCAAAATGCAATTTCTGTAAATAGACTCCTATCTACAGAGCATTGCCCACAGGGACTTGGGAGTCACATGTTAATCTCTTCATGCTTTTTTCATCACTGAAACCAGTAAATGACAGGAAGTCCAAATGACCTCAATTTTAATGTTACATTGTTTCTACAGCTGTGCATTCACAACATAAATAAGAAACTAAAGTTCTGAATTTGACCCCTGGAAAGACCAGCTTTAGAAATGACTTAGGGCTTCTGTTATGAGTCAGTGACACTCCTGTGAACAGAATGACTCATCTCTTAAACTAACCAAAGCATTCAATAGGCTCAACACAGAGAAGCTCGTTTTAAGTCTTTGGTAGATGGGTACTAAGCAACAAAACTAAACTATCAACTCGAACTAAATCTTTTGTAGACCCTCATCCCACCGGTCTTTCTCTCTCTTGACTTCTTCCTAGCTCCCAGATCCTGGTCATTTCCAGTCTCCAGCTTGCTGGAATATTTACCCTAGTTCCACAGCACAGATCTTTCGGCTGCAGGGCAGCTGGTTCGCCCTTCCTTGGTGACTGTTAACCTCTCCTGCCACCACGCGGGGGCGACGTCACAGGCTTTGTGATTTAAGCACTAATGCTCAGCTGGGCGGATTTACCTCCTGGGTTGCCCACGCAGTTCCAGGATAGCACTGAAAAAATTCCAACACGTTTTCTTGGTGCAAAGCTAAGTTCTGCTTTTCTCACTGCCTCCATTTGGTGGGGAAAGTAAATATCTTTTAGCTTCTCTGAGCTGTCCTGGGAGAAGGGAGATAATACTAAGAGACTGAATATCCAGTGGGTCAATGAAAAAGGAAGAGCTCTGTTTTAAACAAGAATGCCCGAATTCTTGCACTGTAGAATTTAAAGCAAACTGGAAAAGTTCATAAATGGACAGGTTTGCAGAGCAATGCCAGTGCGGTGCCAGCGACGCAAAGAGTTGGAGTTGGTAGATTTACTCCTAAATATTTCATGTTTATGTTGACTTCCTTTTTCTCTTGCCAACAGTTTTGTGGCCAGAAAATTCAGGAAGAGTAACAAGAACAATACCTGGAACTCCTGAAGCATGGCTGCCAGCTTCGAGTTTAGCAGATATCCTCAGCATGGGCTGAAGGGGTGTGACGTCGTCTTTCTCCAGAGGCCTAATGAGTGGTGTTGTGGAAGCTTTTCCCTCTGCTTAGTACTTTAAAGATGAAAAAGAATGAATTAGCTTATTACATAGAGGAAGGCTTGGGCCACAACATGTCAAGGAAAGGATCAAAATCCGTTGTTGATTGCTGTCACCCAAGCAAAAGGAGGCTTGGCCTCTCTCATTCTTGCCCTGGAAACTGGCTGAGGCACAACTGGAAATCGTAGCAGACTGGTGCTGACATTATTTTCTGGCAATGTAATAAAGAATTTCCAAGTTGCCAATGCACAGACATTATTTTAGCTGTCCATTCCTGCTTATTTCCATTCGTTTACCCTCGACTAAAAATGTCTTAGAATTTAGAAGTCATCCTAGAATTTTCCCCCTATTACAGGGGATTGAACCCAGGGTCTTTGCACTGAACTACAATCCCAGCCCAACTGTCCCCACCTTGGAGACAGTCTATCCATAAATCTCTAAGTTGCCCAAGCTGAGTTCAAACTTGGAATCCTCCAGTCTCAGCCTTGTAGAGTGCTGGTATTATGGGTGTGCAATACCATGCCTGGCTCATCCTAAATTTCTTAACTGTTACAGCTATGAGCAAAGTGTATTCCTAACAGTTCGCCTTCCTAAATATTTCTGAAATCATCCCTTCCTTTTTCTTTTTTTTTTTTTTTCCCCATTAACTTTATTGGTACATTTTAGGTATAAAGTACAGTTACATTCATCATTGGGATCTTGTACCATTACATGAGTTTCTTGGTTCTTATTTTTTTCCCCTTCCCTTGCCCTCCCTTCACCCCCTTCACCCTTCCCTATCTGCAAAGACTTTGTTTTCATTTTTTTTCTTTTCTCATATTTTTTCTTTTCCCTTTTTTCCTTTCTCCTACCCCTCCCAATTCCCCTGCTCCTTTAGACCTTTCTTCCTGTTACACAATATCAGTTATACATTTTTTAAATTACAATATTAAGATCTAGGAGACATTACCACAGATTTTATAGAATTTAAAAGGATATAGAAATCATACTACAAAAATCTTTTTTGAAATAAATTTGACAACTTCTAAGAAGTACCTTGGAAGACAAATTAATGAAACTAACTCTGGAGGAAATATAAAATTTGAAGAGGACCTATTAAAGAAAGTATATTCCTAGATTGAAAACCTACCTATATGACAACAGCAGGCTCATAAACATTTTAACTGATAAATTATATCAAACAATTAAAGCAGAAAAAAGAAGGAACCCTTCTCCCCTCATTTTAGGAACTCAACATTGTGCTAATCCTAAAACTGGATAAAAATAATAGAAGAAAAAAGTATGAAAATAGATAGAAATTTGTTTAACAAAACAAACTCTTAGAAGTCAGATCTGGCAGGGTGTAGAAAGTGGTTTTGTTATAGGAATGGCAGTGTTGGTTCAGCATTGGAAGATCCACCCCCAAAAGTCATCATTTAAACAGAGGAAAGGAAAAAGCCATATGATCCTGTCACTAGTTGGAGAAAAAGTATTGAACTAAATTCTACAGCTGTTCATGGTAAAAACTATCAGAAGCCTAGAAGTAGAACAGAACCTTCTCAACAGATTAAAGACATGTACTCCATACTTCCAGCGAGAATGCCTTATATGAATGGAGAAGGTACAATGCTTTCTCCTTAAGGTGGGGAACAAGGGCAGATGTGCTTACTCTTATCTGTCCATTAAACTTTGAAACCTAGACCCCACCAAAATAGTCTGGCAATAAAATGACACAATTAGGATAAGATTGGCAAGGTAGAAGCAAAATCTTTATATGTAGATGAAATGATCATCTACAGAGAAAATACTAAGAAATCTCTAGGAACCCCTAGAACTTGTATTTGAATTTAGCAGGATTAGAAAACACAAGGTATATATAAAAATTCAGGTCTGTGTATACTTGCTATAAATGAAGAATTAGATATTGAAATTTAAAAGTTATGTAGGAGTACAAAGGACCTAGAAAAGTTAAAAACAAAAACAAAAACACTGTTGGAAGATGTTTAGTACCTAATTTTAAGACTTCTAAAGCTACAGGAATCAAGGCAGTGTTGGGGTAAGGAAAGACATATAGATCATTTGAATAAAACAGAGAATCTAGAAATAGAACCACACATATATGGTCCACTGAGTTTTGAAAGATTATTTAACATTAGCATTTTATAGAATATAAACTCAATTCAAGAGCCGAGGAAGAGATAGTGTTTTCAGCAAACAGCACTAGAACACCTAGTATCCATATATAAAAAATTAACCTCAACCCTTTTTTTCCATACATGAAAATAACTTGAAGGGATCTATGAACCTAAATAAGAAAGCCTAAAAGTATAAAACTTTAAGAAGAAATTATAAGGGAAAATATTTATGAATTCAGGGTAGGCAAGAACTACCTAGGATACAAAAAACATGATGTATAAAAGAAAAAAACTGATAAATGAGATTCCATCAAAATTTAGAACTTTAAATGACATCATTAAAATGAGAAGTAGTCCTTAAACAGACCATATTTACAATACATATAATCTACGATCAGAATATAGAAAGAATAATTAGAGTTCATTAATAGACAACCCAATTAAAATGTAGACATAAGAAGATGACAAATAGCCAGTATAGCACAAGGAATGGTGTGCAACTCTAGAATCAGAAAAATACCAATCAGTACAATAATAAGATTGAATTGTGCACTCGTTAGGGAGATGAAGTTAAAAGTTTTAAAAGCTTTGTCATGACTTTTTCTTTTTGTAGGATTCTCCCCCTTTGCATTTAATTTGTCATCCCCAATGGATTCATTCTGCTGGGTTTCCTGGGGTTGTGATCCTCTTTGTCTTTTCCTAGGGTATTGTTGAAAATTTTTTGGAGTGCTGGTTTGGTATTCATGAAGTTCCTGAGGTGCTCTTTATCAAGAAAGCATCTTATTTCTCCATCAATTTTGAAAGATAGTTTTGCAGGGTACATCAATCTGGGTTGGAGGCTGTTTTCCTTTAGGGCTTGAAATACATCACTCCAAGTTCTTCTTGCCTTGAGGGTTTGCATTGAGAAGTCTGCTGTGATTCTGATGGGCTTTCCTTTGTATGTGATTTGTTTCTTTTCTCTCACTGCTTGTAGAATTTTATTCTTCTTTTGGGTTTCTGGAATCCTAACTATTATATGCCTATGTGTAGATTTTTTTTGATTAAGGCTAGCTGGAGTCCTATATGCCTCACTTATCTGTATGTCAAGTTCTTTTCCCCTCCTTGGGAAGTTTTCTGCCATCACTTCTGTGAATAGTTTTTTTGTGTCATCTGCACTCTCTCCTGTGTCTTCATTGACTCCAATCAGTCTTATGTTATTCTTCTTTGCATCGTCTAGCAGCGGTTGGATGGATTTCTTGTGTTCTCTCATAATTTTAAAGCAATTTTTCTTTTCCTGGTCACTAATTGCAATCTTTTCTTCTATATCTGAAATTCTATCCTCACATTAGTTCATTCTGCTGCATAGACTTTCGATGGAGTTTTTCATGTCCTGGAAATCTGTTTGCATCTGTTTTATGGATTCCATTTGTTTCCTATGTTGGGATTCCATCATGTTCCTCAGATCCTCTATTTTTTTTATCTGTGTCCTTTCTAGATTTATTAATCATGTCTTGCACCATGAGCAAAATCTTTGCTGTTATCTGAGTAATTATTTCTGATTTCATTTTTCCCAGATTCTCTTTTCTTGCCAGTTCAGAGAGTCCAGGTGGTTGAATATCAGATTGTTCCATCTCGTTTCCCTTTGGGGTTGCTGTAGGTGATCCAGAAGTCTGTTTTTGAGGCTTGTTTATGTGTCTTCTCATTTCCACGGTGGAGGGGGTTGCTTCTGGCGCCCATGTGGCTCACCTTCTCTCCCCTAGGAACTTGGGATGGTGGAGGGGGAGTTCCCTTCCGGGTGCTGGGACTGGCTCAGCTTCTCTGTCCTAGGAGCCTGGGATGGTGGCGGGGGAGCTCCCTTCTGGGTTCTGGGACCAGCTCAGCTTCTCTGCCCTAGGAGCCTGGGATGGCAGTGAGGGAGCTCCCTTCCAGTTGGTGGGACTGGCCCCCTTCCTTCTTTCTTTCATTGCTACATTCATGTCTTTACCATATCTTTTCTAGATTTTTTTGTATACTTATATCCAGAAAACCAGTGCCTATCTTTACATAAGTAGAATTACTTAGTACATTTGTTTTCTTCTATTGCAAAATAATTCTTTCTTGACCTTGAAATAGCCTATCATATAGTGCAAATATATTTTCAGTCTTGCAAACACCAGGCCTGTAATTATTACTTGTTTTCATCTGCACATTGATGATGCCAGAAAGAGGGCAACCTGGCTGCTGGAGTGACAGATATTGTTGGGAACCATGTATTTGATAAATCAGTTCTGTTTGTATGGATTACTATATCTCCAAAGCCTAACAACATGAGTCACATAGGTGTAGTATGTGAATGTATGTTGTGTGAATGAGTATTGACTTGGACTGGATTTTTTGGGGCTATGGAAAAATGGTACATACTTACAGGGATAGATAGATATGAATATATATATATATATATATATATATATATATATATGAATAAGTAATATTACTGGTAGTGAAATTTAGTTGTGGGTAGGTGGAACAGAAAAAAATACAGTAATGCCTCTGTTCACGAATGCTGTTTGCAAGTAATTAATTTTACAAACAAAAATATTTGACAAAATTCTGCTTCTATTTGCAAACTACTCCATATTAGGTGACAAATGTGCCCACAGCCATCTTTTCCACACAAACACAAATGCAGCCAACTTCTCCCAAATCATAAAACAAATTAAATTAATAAATTGAAGTAGCACTGTATTCAGTCATGGGGAGTTCTGTGAGTTGGTATGATCCCAGTAAAAGCTGAATGATAGTTTGCTATTTGAACTGTCTTTGAATAATGTGTGTGGGTTTATTAGAAGCAGAAGAGGGGTTTGGTATATTTGATTGGAAGAGCAAAAGCAGACAAATTAATATGTTATGAGGCATAATTAGAATGACTGCTGAAAATGTTGAAGAACTTTTGTATAGAAGTCTAAGAAGATTTGCTTCTCTGTAGAACATGGGAAAATAATTCCATTGATGTTTTGGAAGGTTGGGAGGTTATGTGATCAAAATATTGTCTCATGAAAGCTCCCTGATAGTAATGTGCAGAATGATTCTCAGAGCTGAGAAATTTTTGGCAGAGAAAATGAGTGTGGTGATTTTATTACAAACCATGAAGGGAAAATCCAGAAGAAGAGGACTTGTACCTTTCGATTTTATGTATGCTGGAAAGCACACAGGAAGAACAACTCCAATATTGAGAGGAAAGTGGAGGTACTTCTATCTACTCTTGTAAAAATGATAAGAAAGAAGCAGGGGTGAAAATGCATTGGTATTGAAGAACCTTGTTTCTAATCTTTCTTCACTAATGACTATGTAACTCAAAGGAAGCAAACATATAACTCCTGTGAAGCTTAGTGTCTTTGATTTGAAGTGAAAGATTTGTGTTAATAATCATTGGGTCCCAATGTCCCTGTTTCAACTTCAAAAATGCAAATTTTGCAAATTGAAGAAAAAAATTTCACTTATTTTGTGTATTCAATTAAAATTAAAAATTTTAAGTACAGGTTTGTGGTACCGAGTTTTATCTATTTTATCTTCCAGCAGAATGTTTCTGTTTTTACATTTAGATCTTTGATCCATTTTGATTTTAGCATAGCATGGTGAGAGGTAAGGTTCAAGATTCAATCTTCTTCAAGTGAATGGCCAGTTTACCCCACCCCATTTGTTAATGAGGTTATCTTTCCTCTAGTTTATTTTTTGGTACGTTTGTCAAAGCTCAGATAGCTAAATGTGCCTGGGGTTGTTTCTGCATTGTTCATTCTGTTCTATTGATCTTCATGTCTGTTTTTCCATTAACCTTAATAACAGGGTATGGTAATACTAGTAGGTTCTTCAGGGATTTTCTGTACTCCAAATATATCCCTCATTTTCTCCAATGTGACGCAGTAGTTCAATTTCCCCATTGACAGTCAGGATTAATCATCTCTGTCAACATCATAACTCCCTTTTTGTTTTGTTTACTCAGAGGCATGAGGATCCCAAAATGACCAGGGGGAAGTTTTAGTTTCTAGTTCAATGGAATTGTTGTATTTCCTAGTGCAAGCCTTCCTTCTGAAACAAAAACTTCTGGGGCAATGAAGCATGGGAACAGGAAACAAAAATTTTGCTAGGGTGTCACTAAGATTAATGGTGAGTGGTAACATTCACACTTCCACCCTTAGATTGCTGTGCCCATGAATTCTGGTTATGGGAGAAACAGTACCTTTAGTAGACACCAATTCAAAGCATAGATAGCCTTAAGTAGAGACATTTATAGCTAAGTGGGTGCACATTTAGTCCATACTCTTAAGTGAAATAAATAGGACACGCATGTGTAAATACCAAACAGTTTCTCTGCTGTGAAAAACTAAAAGTGTAAATAAGGATCAAAATGTATAATTGATATTGTGAAATAGGAAGAAAAGGTCTAAAGGAGTAGGGGAAGTGGGAGGGGTAGTGGAAAGGAAAGAAGGGAAAAGAAAAAATATGAGAAAAGGAAAAAAATGGAAACAAAAGTCTTTGTAAATAGGAAAGGGAGCAGGGGGTGAAGGGAGGGCAAGGGAGTGGGGAAAAATAAGAACCAAGATACATCATGCGAAGGTACAAGATTCTAGTGATGAAGGTAACTGTATTGTATAACTAAACTATGCCAATAAACAATGGAAAAAAGGCATATACAGCCTTTTTAATAAACTATATATATATATATATATATATATATATTTATCCCTCTTCATTTGTGGCTTTGTTTTCTGTAGTTTAGGTTACATGTGGTTGAGCACAGTCTGAAAGTATGAAAATAATTTCAGAAATGACCACTGAAGTCTGATGTCCCATTTTCAACTTCAAAAATAAAATTCATAATTTCAAAATTGTGTCATATTCTGAGTAATGTGGTGAAATCTCACTTCATCCTGCTCTGTGGTACCTGGGACATGACTCATCACTTTGTCCAGAATATCCATGCTTTTATGATACATGCCTGTTAGTCACTTAGGAGCCATCTCAGTTGTCATGCTATCACAGTATTGGAGCATTTGTGTTCAAGTACACTTGTATTACTTAATTATGGGCCAAAAGTGCAAGAGTAGTGATGCAAAGGATGCACCAGGGCATAAAGCACAGAGTTACAGATGAACTGGAGCTGAGTTGCAATGCTGTGGGACGTACAAGAAAATACAGTGTATATAGTTCTGTACAGACCTTTGCACTATCCACAGCCAAGTGAGGTTTGAACCATGTGTTTAGAGTTCTTTATTTAAGGAAGCATAGCTTGTTCTCTGTGCCCAAATCCAAAACAGGGCATCAGAATACAGTGATGCCCTAAGCTCCTAACATTTCTAGAGTCAATGGTGAGGAGAAAAATAACTTCTATTTGCATTACACACCTCCTCATTGAAGAGGATGAGTGATGCTGTGTCTCAGATTATTTGAAGAAAATAGCATGTCAGATTTAGAGGATTTGCTTCCTTCAAAAATTTATTATGAGATCATGGACAAAATCTACCTAATATCTTTAGTAATTTTTTGAGAAATGGTATAATTATTCTCACACAGTATCTATGAAAGTTCTATAAAAAGTGAGAATTTGAAACCTGGAGTACCAGGTCTACATTTTGGCAGGGGGGTTAGAACAAAGCACTGCATTAGAGGTTTGCTGCTGAGGCCTTGCTCACCCATGCCTTGGGCAGCTCTGCATTTCTTATTTGGCATATGACAAGTCTATAACAGAGATATTCTGTGCTATTTGTAACAGTTTCAGAGGGTGTTTTATCACAAAGTTATATTGATAACGAAGTACAGAAAGGTCTGCTAATGCAAACATTATGAATTTCTGGGAGGACACTTATACAAACAGAACCTCATAGGCTCTTTCTGCACAATTGATGATCTGATAAGAAGCAAGGCAAAAAATAAAACAGACTAATCAGAAGTTCAAGAGACATTGTTTATTTTCATGTAGAAAGGCACTCTTTTATCCAGCAGTTTCTATAACAAGTCTACATTATTATGATTTCACTAATTCACAAGGGATAAAATATTCATTAAAAAGAGATTATTACTGATCATAATGGTGCATGTTTGTAATCCTGCTTAATTGGGAGACTGAGGCAAGAGAATCAATCACAAGTTTGAGGTAAGTCTGGGCAACTTAGTGAGACTCAAAATAAAATAAAAAAGGTCTAGGTATGTAGGGAGCTTGTTTAGATTCCAGAAGGCCCTGGGTTCAGCCCTCAGTATCACTATAATAGAAATAGTAAAAATAGACAATAAAGTCCAGTAAGTGCTTCTGACTTTGCTAAACCTTTTATTTCAAATATTTTTATGCAACCTAGTGAAATTCAGTTTAAAATTGTGGAGTCTGTGTAAGAGAAAGAATGGAGGGAAAGAAATATTATGTGACATTATAACGTCTAGTTACTAGTTAGTATATTATTGGGAATAAACCCAAGTTTTATTTTAATCTCAATATGAATGTGCAACTAACCATGCACTTTTTGGACACTTAGATATTTTAAAATAAATTTTCTACCATAACAAAAAGTTTAAAATTACTATCAATCTTTTATTAGATGGCAAAAAGTATATTACTAAAAACATATTTGTAAAAATAGAAAAAATCTAAGCACGATATTAATGATTAAGTCAAACCTTTTTGATGTACTTTATATATGAAATAAGATGCCTAATGATAGGAGTTAGGATACAAGCAGGTAGTTAGAGTCATAAGCCCCAGAAGGAATTAATGCAAGCAGAATAGAATGCTCTGAGCAAACAATCTCTCCCTGCATCTGGGCTGTTTTTTGAGGAATTTAGGTAAACTGAAAAACTGGACTTTTGAATTCTGCATTAAAGCCCTAAACCCTAATTGGTATGTTTAAGACTAGGGGGTCACGTGTTATAGGTACTTCCCTGATCCTGAGCAAAATCTCATGCTCTATTTACTCTGAAGAACCCCAGACAGAGAATCTTCCTCAGCAACCCTTTTGGGTTGCCTACTGGTTAGTAAATGCTTCCTCTTTGTCTGTTTTTGCTTTCTCAATAAACTTCCTTATTTGCAACTTGCCTCCTCTGTGATTTCATTCTTCACCTTTGTGAGATACCAACCCTGTGTTTTGCTAACATCTTTGGGGTTTATCTGGGATTTCAAAGGAGGTAAGTGATATCTATGTTTTCCAATGTCTTCTTACTTTTATTTCATGGCATTCTGTCCTACTCAATATCAGGACCTTGTCAGACATTTAAGAGCAACTAATGCAGCTGTCAGTCTTAACTGTTGGGAGACAGGTTTCACTGATGTGACAGAGGCTGATTCCCCTCTCATGTAAGTTGAAGAAATGTTGGACTAGTCTTACCTCAGTTTTTCGTTCTGATTCCTTTCATTCACTGGCAAGGGCATGGCCCTTAGAGATGTGTCTGGATGATCTATGAGCTGATTCTCTAGATTCTTCTCTTAGCCTCTTATCTACAATTGAGACAACTTTCTTTATTCTCACATCCCTTCTTGATTATACCTGAAAGCCTACCACCTTACTAAGGAGAGATATTTGTACCCAATTAAATACCACCAGTCTTATGTCACTAGGACAACTACTTTGCTTGGCACCAACAGAAGCAGAAATTAGTATGGAATCATAGGGCACACAAAGAAAAATAGGTTGAGCAATAGAGGACACTCTAGTGCAAACCCACTTTAAGGGCTCAACATCCTCTTTCCACCAGAGGCAATACCCTTTAAAGCTGGAGGCCAGAAAGAGATCACAGACCATAGTAGATAACTTAAAAATCACAAGGCTTTCTGAAACCCTATAAGAGTCCCTTCAACACTAACATTTTTGGAGTGTAAAAACCCAGTGGAGAACGATTATTCCAAGATCTCCAACTGATGAGGCTGTGGTGCCATTATACCTCATGGTACCTACCTGTTATGCTGTATCAGATTCTAGAAGAAACTGAATTGTTCAGTCTTAAAGTATGCTTTCTTTTGTATATCCCTTTGCCTGAATTGCAATGTCTTTTTGCATTTGAGAGCACCTCTGACCATCCACCAAGCTAACTTGGATGGTTGGTCCTGCCCCAGACTTTCAAAGAAAGCCCCCATCTATTTGTACAAGCCCTATCAAGAGACCTATTTTACTCTGAATATATACAACTAGTTACTCAATATTCAATGACTTCCTTCTTTTTTTTTCCTAGGAGGAAACCTCAAGTCTGGGCACTCAAGTTCTATTAAATTTTCTGGCAAAGAAAGGATACAAGATGTCTCAGTCAAAGGCCCAATTTTGCTGTTCCTCTGTCAAATATTTTAGTTTAATCTTTTCCAGGGGAACTCAGGTTAGGGGAAGAATGTACTAAATCTGTTTCCTCCTTTCCACTCCCCATAAAACAAACAAGGGGATTCTTGGGCATCACTGTTTTTTGCTGCTTATTAATTCCCGGATATGGTAAAAGAGCATGGTCCCTATATCAGTTAATCAAGAAGACTCAAGCAGCCAGTACTCACATACTAAAATGGGAATCTGAGATCCAGTTAGCCTGTAAGAGACTCAAACAGGGACTTCTTCTTGTGCTAGCATTGAATCTCCCAGTGGGACAGCACTGCAACTTGTACATTTCTAAGAAAACCAGGATAGATTTGGGAATACTAACCCCAGACTGAGGTCCTGCACAATAACCTGTAGGATACCTGAGCCAATAGCTAGATATAATAGCCAAAGGACAGCCAGCTTGCCTATGAGCAGTAGCAGCTATAGACCTCCTAGTTTCAGAGCCCTTCAAACCAACTTTAGGAAAGGACCTCTTTTTCCATCATAATGTAGCTAGACTCCTCTCATGAAAGGGAAGCTTATGGCTTTCCAATAATTGCTTTCTTAAGTAACTGCACTCTTTTTCAAAGGAGCAGCTATTCAACTAAAGACCCATTCTTCTTTAAGCCCTGTCACCTTCCTTTCAGAAGGAAATGATACTTTGAACCCTGATTGTTAACAAGTGATTCTCCAGACACATGCCACAAGAGAGGACCTTAAGGATAACCACCTAGAAAACTCAGATTTGATTTTTTTTTCTAATGGGAGCTTCTTTGTAAGGAAGGAATGTGCAGAGCAGAAACACAGTGCTAACCTTACAGCTCATAATCAAGTACTCCTCCCTTGCTCCTGGAAATAGCATCCAACTTGCAGAATGCATAGCTCTTACCAGAGCACTAGAAATTAACAAAGGACAGAGTCAGCATTTCTAGTGGTTCTAAATATGAATTTCTGGTGCTACATACTCATGCAGCCATATGAAAGGAAATACATTTTTTATCAGCTGACAGGTCTCCAATTAAATATCACAGGGAGATTGACAGACTCTTGTTCTCAGTCTATCTCCCACCTGAGGTGGTAGTCATACATTGCTGGGGCCACCAAAAGTGAATGGATGAAGTTTCTCAGGGAAAACAGTTGGCTGACCTGGAAGCCAAAGTAGCAGCTCAAGGGACTTTTTGCTCAGAGTTCACCCCTATTTTGGCAGAACCCTCTGGGAGATGTCAAGCCTAATTACATCAGAGCAGAAACACAATGGACTCTATCTTGGAGATAGCAACTCTTCCCTTCCAAGTGGTCCTGACAGAGGGCAAAAAACTACTCATTCTTGTAGCTAGTCAATAGAAAATCATTAAAACTCTTCTGTAGGCTTTCTCCTTGGGAAAGGAAAGAACTTACCTTCTTGGTAGAAACTTTATGGGAAAGGGGCTCCTTCATATGACTTAATAGGTTGTACAAGCAACTCTATCAATAAAAGGATCTCATTCTCTGGTAGCTATCTCTAAGGGCTATCCAGGGAGGACTAACAAATAGAGTTCACTAATGTGCCCAAAAGTAAAGGAATCCCATACCTCTCAGTATGAGAGAGTGCCTTCACCAATTTGGTGGAAACTTTCTTTTTCACAATGGAAAAGCCTTTAAAAGTGTAAAGATCTTAACCTCAAAAATTATTCCCAGATTCATACTTCTTAGATGACTCTAGATTGATAATAACACCCTACTCTTTAAGGCTACTTCTATCCAGGGTTTATCTCAAGTCCTGGGAATCCAATATTATCTACACTGTTCCTGGATTTAGGAAAAGTAGAGAAGGCACATTGTATCCTTAAAAGACATCTCAGAAAGCTCAACCAGGAAACTCACCTGTCCTGGGCCACTTTACTTCCTCTAGACTTAACACAAATAAGACACATCTCCAAACGCTAGGATTGAGTCCTTTCAACATGATATATAGAAAGGAATCATTCCTTACCAGTGACTTCCTGGTTGATTGAGAAAATGCTGCCCAAATTAGGAATATTGCAGCCATTGCTAAGTTTCAATAGACTCTCCAATAATTACTTGGGGCACACCCTGGTGAGAGCAGACCTCCCCTGTGCCAACCAGAAGACCAGGTTCTGGTGATGTCTCTCCTCTCCCTCTCTCCCTCTCTATAGCCTGAATGGAAAGGATCACACATAGTGATCCTGTCCACTATACTGGCTGTCCAGATAGCTGGAATTGAGTCCTCAGTACATCATTCTTGACTTCAGCCATGGAATTTAGATGCACCACTGAAAAATAAGGTGATAGACCAATATCCCTATAATGCACTTGGAGGACCTGAAACATCTTCAAAAGAACATCACCAGACCCTCAGAAGATAGGTGATGATAGAGATGCTTTAACTTCTACCTAGTCTTGCTCTTGGGAATTTTTATAGCCCAGTGTGCCTGCTCCAAAGAGGGTGGAATTATTTCAGTTGCTAAAGTATCTCCAAGCATGGGAGATATTACTACCACTTTTCATATTCCCATCCCTTCTCCTCCTTACCCCCTCAATGCAGTGCTATCAATGTCCCCTGGCAGCAGTTATTTCTTTTAACATACAGCTAGGAAATTATTCTAATTGTTAGATATCTCCACAAGGAAGAGGTGATGACACAGTCTAACTAATAGCCTTAAATATGTTCCTTGAACAAGCTGATACTATCAATGTGTTCTGATTCTTATCAGGAAGATAATGAATGGACATAGGGCTCCCTTAAGACATGGAAAAGTTAAAGTAGCACAGGTGATTGAGTTGTGAGGAAATGCATATCTCTGAATTCAATCACATAAAAGATCCTTTTGGGTAGGGTGACTGGCCTCTAGATTCTACAATATCACCTTATGTAATCAAAACAGTACCTGGCTATAAATGAAGAAACACCATTTAATGGAAGAACCATCTGAAGGGATTTAGTGTTGGCCCCTTATGCACAGTGATCTCAGTACTTAAAAATCCACTGGAAGGAATTCAAGGACTTGGACCCTCCCAATTGCCAGGGTTAATCAATTGTGTGGATACTTGCCATACAATTAAGATCCCTTTTAATTTTTCCCCCTTATAAGTCAACATACAGGGATTGTCATAAGTCTGAGTATTTGCAACAATCTTTTCTATGCTATCTGTCCAGGGAACATCCTCCAAAAACTCTTCTGGAGCTCAATCTGCTCTTACAACACTAACCACTATGCTTGCAAATATGGCACATTTAATAAGTCTGTCTCCTGGCAACATGTACAAGGAGAACAATTGGTTATGGGAAGAACACTTTCCTTAATTGTTCTAATACAAAGACCCTGAAGAACCAACAGCAAATGGAATATTCTATCCCCTGTGGATACTTTGGGCCACCCCTCCCTTGATGAAAGTGGATTTTACTTTTTATTCAGGACAGACTTATACCTGGTGTTGCCCTATTATTGGAAGAAGGCCTATACTGTGGTAGCAGCTATTCCAAAGACTAAGATTCTGAGTCCAAATGAAATAGCCTCCTAGGATCAAATCCTCAGCCTAGGGTCTTTCTTGGAATAACCCTTGCTATCACAGAGTAAAAAAGGCACACATGATATCCTCTCACATAATGGCCTGAAAAAATGGGACTGAGGTGGACATGCACATGATTAGCCTATATTAGAGAGTCCATTAAGAAACACAATTGCCAAGGGGTTCTTTTGGTTTGTGGGGATTTCTATATTAGAAAGATCAGTGGTAAAACTCACTATTATAGTTCAACAAGGTTGAAAGGCCACGGTGGTAGCTATAGAAGCACAACAAGAATCTTTAAACTCTTTAGCTGAAGTAGTCCTTCAGAATTGCTGAGTTCTTGTATTCTTTATAGCCCCAAACAGCTTTTGTATTTATAAACAAAATTTGTGCCTTCTGATAAATAATTCATATAAAGTGGAAGAAAATCCAAAGATAATAAAGAGAAATAGCTGATATATAAATAAACCCCTTGAACAGGTAGGTCTAGGACCCAGCTGGTTGCAATCTTTACTCCAACCCCCTAAGGGGAGTGCCGAGACTTGGCCTCTTCCCTTAATCACCCCAATCTGTCTTTTTATTCTGGTTCTTATGTTTGGGCTAAGCATTTTTAATCTCTTGGTAAAATTTATGTCCTCTCTGTTAGAGTCTATCAAACTCCAAATGGTCATGCAGATGGAGGCAGCAATGAATATGCCAGTCCCTTTTCACTGGGGCACATTATACTGACTCTCCGGGAAACCCATGACACTTGCCAGCAGAAAAGCAGCCAGAGTGATCATCACCCTCCTTTCCCTAACAGTCATCAGGCCCACCTCTTCAGAGAGGGGAAATGATAGGTGTTAGGATATGGGGAGGCAATTAGGGCTGTAACATCAGGAAGGAATTATGCAAGTGGAAGGGAATGCTCCAAGCAAAACACTTTTCTCTGCATTTGGGCTGGTTTACAAGGAATTCAAGAATGCTAAGTAAGCAGACTTCTGAATTCTGCACTGGGAAGCCCCAAAGCCTAATTGGTCAGTTTAAGCCTATGGGTCTACTTGTGATACTACCTGCCTTACCCTGAGCAAAATCTCACATTTTACTTACTCATAAGAACCCCTAGAGAAAGAATCTTCTTCAGCAACACTTTTATGTACCCTCCCAGTTAGCAGGAGCTTTTCCTTTGTCCCTATGTGCTTTCTCAACAAATTAATCTTTTTACAACTTTCCTCCTCTATCCATTATTTCATTCTATGAGTTAATGAGAACCAAAATAATATTCTCTTAGGATATTTGTCTTGAAAAACATACTTATGATTGTAAATTGTGATATATCAACTTGACTTGAGTAAAAACTATCTGCCAGATTGGTAAAGCTCTGGGTATATCTGTGGATAACTGACATGTAGGCTGCAAACTGAAAAGGGAAGACCCACCCAGGATATGGGTAGCACCAAACAATAGGCTTGTGGGCTGGATGTAATAAAAAGGAAAGTTTTTAAAAAGTCTTCTTTTTGATTCTTCAGAGGACATCTGGTCTTTGCCATTGTCATTAGATTTGTGTCTCCAGTTTTTTCAAGCTTCCAGCATGGAACCTTCAGCCTTCCAACACAGACACTTTAGCTTTGTAATACAGATTTGAACCAAACTTTGCAGTGAGCTCCAGGTTTTTAGCCTTCAACTGGATCCTCCAGCTCCCCAGTGCACATTTTGCATTCTTCACCAAATTCTGAAGGTGGCCATTGTAAACCTACTTAGTTCCTTCATATAATAAAATATTTACTTTATATTAAATCTGTTCCTCTAGTGAACTCTAACACTATATATATATAATATCTCCACAGATAAATATATTCATTATGTATCACAAATATACCCTAATAAAAATTTAAGAAACATTCAATTTTGAAGTCTCTTACTATGTATCTTGCTAAAATAGCAAGGAACTCTGCTTGCCAGAGAGCATTACAATGAAGTAATTTTGTCTATTTAGTGATTAGAATGGGAAGGCAAGAAATTGGAATGGCAACTATGATATGTAAAGACTAGAAATCATAGGCATTTTTACAATGATTTGGAAATTCAAGACCTTTTATACAATTAAGAGTTTACTAATAGTAATATGAAATATATACTTAGATTATAGTTTTTAAGTGGAGCAGAGGAACAGTTAAGAGATTAAGATAAAATGTTTAAAGGAAAACATGGAGAAAACATCTTTTATATAAAATCAGACATATAAGTTTGATGTCACAAGAAGCATTGTTAGGTCTCAGGTACGTGCCTGAATATTGAGTAAACCTAAACTTTGCCACTTTGTTGAGTCATAAAAGAAAAAACTCTGAAAATATTAAGAATCTGGGGATTCTGGGCATGGTGGTACATGTCTATAATACCAGCATTCTGGAAGACTAAGGCAGGAGGATAAGAAATTTGAGCCCAGCCTGGGTAACCAGAGACTTAGTGAGACTCTATCTCTAAACAAACAAACAAACAAACAAACAAACAAACGGCTGGGGATATAGCTCAGTACAGAGGCCCTAGGATTCAATCCCCAACACACCACACACACACACACACACACACACACACGCACGCACACACACACAAGAATCTACAGCATTTTTGATGGTTATGTTTCACCCAGCTCATCTCTAACTACTAGTATGGCATTGAAAATCTTTGTCAATTGATAATAATGGTGATGGGGTTATCTTGTAGGATTCATCTAAGGTTTAATGAAATAAGTAATATGAAAGCAGTTTAAAAACTAACATTGTTATAGAATACAAGTGTTAAGATTCACATTCCCGGGGTGGGGTCCCTGCGTGGGATGCAGGGAGTGAGCTTCAGCCTGTGGATTCCTGCTGGTGAACTCTGGAGGAAGGTGTAGCCCTGAGCCTGACAAGGAGCACCAGCGACACAACTTCCAGAGATAACCCACACCGGTAAAGGATAGTTTACATAGCATTTTGGCATGGGAAAATGAAAAGCAAAGAACCAACAGTGACATAATTGAAACCAGCAAAATCAACATAAAATAGGATCATTGGTTAGGAAGACTCTCTGGAGAGACTCATCTGGTCACTCCATCTAGGCCTCCTCCAAGCAACACCACCTGGCAGTCGTCAGGTTGGCAGCTATTCTTCTGTGTCCTTGTACCACAAACCTGTGATGGAACTTTCTCAGATAAGGTCAAGTTAAACTACAGTATGTGAGTAAAAAATGAAGTGAAGCAGTGTTTTATCATGTATTTCTCAGCAGGTCTTCTTGAAATTTAACTAAAAATATGACATCTTTTTCTTTGGACAACTGCTCTTTTCAGTACCAGTTACATCAAACAAATCAGCCTCTAGATGCTACTTGTCTGTTGTTTTGGATCATACTTGGGAAAATATTACTAAATATCCTCACACTAGGAATGAGAAGAAAAAAACAGCTTTCAAAATTTTATGGAATGTTTTTGTGTTTCATTAGCAGTTGTTGATTTTTAAATTTTTGGTAAACATTTCAATTATATCCTATTTCAGGGATTTTGTACTTTTAGGTATTAGATTTACTAAATACTATATCTGCCTCTTTGGTCAAATTATTTCCTTTACTTATGGATTTTTGCATTATCCAGTCTTCTCAATATCTTGTATAAATTTTGCCTGAATTTCCCTAAACTCATCAAGCTTTCATCTAAATGTCAGAAGTCATTTTATATCTTTGCAGTAATTTTGATTTGGATCTCAGTCCTTACTTATGTTTTGGGAAAACCAGGTATCTACCAAAGCCTGAAGGCACAGAATATTTATTCTTACCAATGTCCTGTCTATGTCAGCATTCAGAGTTACTGCATTTCACTTTCCATAATGATAATTTTATTTATGGCTTTTATAACCTCTTGGTCAGAAGTTATTACCTTGGTACAGGCTATTCGAATAACTTCCTATATGAGTGAGCCTATCTTATATTTTCCATCTTCACCCTTTCCTAGTTACATTGTAAACTCTAAAAGAATACTCTTGTCCAAGCTCATTGTCTGTTTTATTGGTACCTGATTACCATTTGTACTGCTTCAGACATTCATTCTTTTACTTAAAGTACGGATTCCTGCATATATTGAGTTGAACATTCCCTGGTTGTACTTTGTCAATAGTTTTCTTTGCCACCATTTGTTGGTTTAATTGTCACAAGCTTTATTTAAGAGATACCTCATTACCCATAGATTCATTTGTCAATTGGAAATGCTGCTTCATTGCACTTACAATGCATAATTTTGGACAAATTGAAAAGTCTATATCAATAATAATTTGTTAATATGTTACCATCTTAAAACTAAATCAATTACAATAAAATCATAATCTTAGAAACAGAAAAGAAGGGTGACTCAGGACATACCAAAAAGTGGGACTACATGGAAGCTCTTTTTCCCCTCTAAGTTCTTATGCCTATTCAGGGCTACTATATAAATAAATTTGTTATTAATACAAAAGTGAAATGAGTTAACATTCCCCACCAAGAAGTTCTTATGCCTATTCAGGGCTACTGTATAAATAAATTTGTTATTAATACAAAAGTGAAATGAGTTAACATTTGACCATACTGATGTTTCTGTTGCCCAAAAAACTAGATACAAAATGTTATATAAATCTGAGATTTCACCAACTTTAAAATATGAACTTAAAAAAAAAAACTTAAACATTTTATCATATTTAAAATATAAAAACCATTTTCCTACAAAAAAGATTCACACTCCTATTTTTCTTGTCTTTTGGCAAATGTTATCATCTTAGCTAGCAGTGTTGCCCCAAAAGCCCCTCAGGTGTATAGCCTCTCAGGGGTTCCCAGTACTGAGTAGCCCCCAGCCTCAGGCTGTACTACCTTCCTTCCCAGTGCACCTTCTTCTGGTGTTTGGTGGAGGTGGCAGAAACAATACTGAAGTCTTTGCCCCCACAGCAGACAGCTCTGAAACATCATCTAGACTCTCATGAGGCCACACACAGGAGGAACCACTCATGAGGGCTCCACTATGTCACAGCTCAATTTCTATTTCCTAATCTTACTTCTTCTCTTTGAAAACTAACACCAGTGTGCATCCATTATTCATTTCTCCCTAATGCCTTTGATCATGTTATTCTTAGACCCGGATAATGGCTATATCCTTGAACATTTCTAAGCCCTTCTCCCCAAAGCAACTCATAGTCTAACTCCAAAAACACTGATCTTTCTCTGGATGGGGGCATTTACAGTCTACACAGTGAACTTTTCATTCTATTAAATTTTTCCTATTCATATGCAGTACCTTATTTCTCTCAATTTGTTCATATGCATTTGGCTTTCTTCCATAACTATATTGTGTGCTTGGGGAGGTTAGAATTGCATCTTCACATTCCTTGTGGAAAGGATCGTTCATTCTGGATGTGCCCACTGGTCAAACTGCAGAGATTTTCTCTACATTTCCCAAGGATCAACTTTTAGGGTCCTTTTGTTCAGGAAAATCTTCTGGCAATGGCTTCCAGTGGCCCTTATGGAGAAATAGAGAGTAAAGGGGAAAAATAGATCCCTTTTTTTTCATGTCAGAGACAATTAAGTATGGTTCTCTCCTTTTGCTGCCTTTGACTATGTTCTTACACACTTAATTCAGGACAACATTTTCACTATTGCTGAGCATAATCAAGTGAGCTGGACACACTTCCTACCTCTAGAGTCCTGGCACATCATTCAAGTACCCATACCTGAGCTGTGGAACTTTCCTGCCTGTTCAAATGTGAAAGGTAAAATTGTATTTTTTTTTTTTTTTTACTGTGATCCATTCCAGTCCTTTCTGGAGAAAGATGGAGAAGAATCTAGACAACCTGGAACTGTGGGAGTAAGCATTTCAAATGAGGTAAACATGACAAAGATTCATCATCAGAACATTTAGCTCCAACTCATCCCTTTTTCCTGGGGGCTTCTGTAAAGAGTAAGTGCAATTAGAGTATTGCTCCTTCTTCACAATGCTGTCAGGATGACTACTATGTTTGAAACACTCACTTTAAGAAGGCAAAAAAATTCTCAAATGGCATATCAGTGCATAATAAATGACAAAACCACATTAACAAACATTATAGAGGTACTTAGTGGAAATAAGGGCTTGTAAATTATGAAGTAGAAAATGTTTCTTAGTTGGTGAGAAGAGGATACATCCCATGGTGTATTTATAAAGCAAGATTTTTTGCATTTACTTGTCAGAATGTTAAAATAGGCAAATTTCTTATTGTCACCTCAAAATTAAATTTGAAGAAATTAGAGAAGCAAAAAGGAAGCAAGGATTTCATGTAAAGTATCAAAAACATAGTGTCAAAATCTGAGAGTAGTTTTTCATGACCTATAGCTAGTGTGTAGGAATGTGTGTGCATGCAGAGGGTGAATAGGAAGTGGAAGTGGTGTAAGGGAGCTTACATCCCAGGGTAGGTGCTGCACTGAGGAGATAATGAAAGTAATGCTTTTAGTACCTGATTGTGTCTCAAGATAATTGATTTCCCTTGTATTAAAAATTTTTGCAACAGACAGCTCCCAGTGCAGAGGAGGCTTCCAGGTCAATGTGCCACAGTTCGCAGTACAGAGTAGGAGGCTTCCAGGCCAACCTACCACCACTCCCAGCACAGAGGAGGATTCCGGGTCAGTGTGCCATAGCTCCCAGTGCAGAGTAGGAGGCTGCAGGGCCAACCTACAACTGCTCCAAGCACAGAGGAGATGAGCCGTGTGGGCACCAGCAGCACACCTCACACTGTCAAAAATGAGAAGACACATAAACAAGCCTCAGAACCAGACTTCCACATCACCTACAGCAACCCCAAAGGGAAAAAAGATGGAACACTTTCACATTCAACAACCTGGACTCCCTGAACTAGCAACAAAAGAGGATCTGGAAAAAATGAAATTAGAAATAATTTTTCACATAACAGCAAATATTGTGCCCATAGTGCAAAACATGATTAATAAATCTAGAGAGGACATAGATAAAAAATAGAGGAGCTGAGGAACATGATGGGATCCCAACATAGGAAACACATAGAATCCATAAAACAGATGCAAACAGATTTCCAGGAGATTAAAAACTCCATCAAAAGTCTATGCAGCAGAATGAACTAATGTGAGGGCAGAATTTCAGATATAGATGATAAGATCGCAATTAGTGACCAGGAAAAGAAAAATTGCTTTAAAATTGTAAGGGAACACAAGAAATCCATACAACAGCTGCTAGATGATGCAAAGAAGAATAACATAAGACTGATTAGAGTCAATGAGGAAACAGGAGAGAGTGTAGATGACATAAAAAAACTGTTCACAGAAGTGATGGCAGAAAACTTCCCAAGGAGGGGAAATGAACTTGACATACAAATAAGTGAGGCATATAGGATTCCAACTAGCCTTGATAAAAAAAAAAAGTAGGCATATAATAGTTAAGATTCCAGAAACCCAACAGAAGAACAAAGTTCTACAGGCAGTTAGAGAAAAGAAAGAAATCACATACAAAGGAAAGCCCATCAGAATCACAGCAGACTTCTCAATGCAAACCCTCAAGTCAAGAAGAGCTGAATGATGTATTCCAAGCCCTAAAGGAAAACAGTCTCCAACCTAGACTGATGAACCCTGCAAAACTATCTTTCAAAATTGATGGAGAAATAAGATACTTTCATGACAAAGAGCACCTGAGGAACTTCATGAATACCAACTAGCACTCCAAAAAATTTTAGACAAAATCCTAGGAAAAGACAATGAAGATCACAACCCCCAGGAAACCCAGCAGAATGAATCCACCGGGCATGACAAGAAATTAAAAGCAAAGGGGGAGAATCCAACAAAAAGAAAAACTGATGACAATGATAAGTCAATACATTTCAGTTATAACCATCAATTTTGATGGTCTCAACTCACCAATCAAAAGAAATAGACTGACAGAATGGGTCAAGAAGCAAGATCTAACAATATGCTGCATATAAGAAACACAATTAATTCAAAAAGACATTCATAGACTGAAAGTTGAAGGGTGGAAAATAATACTCCATGCGACAGGACCCCCCCCCCCCAAAGCAGGAGTAGCTATCCTCTTTGCAGATCAAGTGGATTTCATCCAACACTGATTAAAAGAGACAAGAAGGACACTACATCCTTGTAAAGGGACCAATTCAACAGGAAGAGATGACAATCATCAATATATATGCACCAAACATTAGTGTGCCCAACTATATAAAAAAATACTAATGGACATGAAAAATCATATAAGCACTAATACAATGGTAGAGGGGGACCTCAGTACCCCATTGTCACAAACAGATCAACTAGACAAAAAACAAGCAATGAAATACTAGAACTCAATCAAACTCTTGAATAAATGAACTTAATTGATGTTTACAGAGTGTTCCACCCCACAAAATCAGAATCACATTCTTTTCAGATACACAAAAGTTGTTCTCCAAAATAAATCACATACTCACACATAGAAGATATTTAGGTAAGGGCAAAGGAATTGAAGATATCCCCTGTATATTATCAGACCATATTGTGATGAAATTTGAGATGAATAGCAAAAGAAACTGCAAAAATTTCATAAAAACATGTAAATTGAGCAACACACTTCTGATTAACCAATGGGTCACAGAGGAAATTAAAGAAGAAATCAGACAGTTCCTTCAATTAAATGACAATGACAATACAACATATGAGAATCTATGGAACACAATAAAAGCAATCTTATGAAGGAAATTCATAGCAGTGAATACTCATATTAGGAAAACAGAGCGAACCCAATTAAACAACCTGATGCTGAACCTTAAGCTTCTAGAAAAAGAAGAGCAGGATAAACCCAAAGCTCACACAAGGGAGGAAATTATAAAGATTGCAGCAGAAGTCAATGCAATGGAGACTAAGAGAATGATACGAAAAATCAATGAAGCCAAGAGTTGGTTCTTCTAAAGAATAAACAAAATTGACAAATCCTTAGCCAACCTTATCAGAAAAAGGAAAGAAATAGCCCAAATCTATGCAATTAGGAATGAAAAGGATTCAATTGCAATGGACCCAGAAGAAATCCAGAGGATCATCAATACCTACTTCAAGAATCTATATGCCAATAAGATGGAAAACACAGAAGAAATGGACAGATTCCTAGATAAGTATGAATTACCAAAGTTGAACAAAGAAGACCTAAAAATTCTAACCAACTCAATATCAATCCACTAAATTAAAAGCATAATTAAAAACTTACCAAATAAATGGTCAGGTCCTGATGACTTCACTGCCAAATTCTGCAAGACATTTAGAGAGAAACTCCTGCCACTACTGTTTAAAATCTTCAATGAAATTGAAAGGGAAGCAATACTCCTGAATTCTATCCTGGAAGCAAGCATCACCTTGATCCTCAAAGCACAGAAAGACCCAACCAAAAAAGAGAACTATAGGCCAATCTCACTAATGAACATAGATGCAGAAATCCTTAATAAGATACTGGCAAATAGAATGCACAAGATCGTCAAGAAGATCATACACCCTGACAAAGTGGGATTCATCCCAGGGATGCAGGGATGGTTTAGCATGTGCAAATCAATGAATTTAATACACTATATCAATAGATCCAAGGACAAAAACCATATGATTATCTCCATAGATGCAGAAAAAGCATTTGACAAAATCCAACATGCATTTATGATAAAAACCCTACAAAAAATTGGAATAGACCATCTCTACTTCAATCTGATAAAAGCCATCTATGAAAAATCAACAGCCAATATCATACTAAATGGTCAAAAACTGAAATCCTTCACACTAAAATCAGGAACAAGACAAGGATGTCCACTATCATCACTCCTGTTCAATATAGCTTTGGATACATTAGCCATGGCAATTAGACAAGAGAAAGAAATAAAAGGAATAAAAATAAGAAATGAAGAAGTCAAATAGCCATTATTTGTAGGTGACATGATACTCTATTTCAAAGACCCAAGAACTCCACCAGTCTTCTAGACTTAATATCCAAATTCAGTAATGTAGCTGGATACAAGGTCCACACACAGTAATTAATAGCTTTCCTCTACAAGAACAACAGACTCACTGAGAGAGAAATAGGGCAAACAATTCCTTTCACAATAGCATCCAAAAAAACTGAAATACCTAGAAATCAACCTAACAAAAGAAATCAAAGACCTCTTCTCTGAAAACTGTAGCACTCTGAAAAGAGATTGAACAGGATATCAGAAAATGGAAAGATATCCCTTGCTCCTGGGTGGGAAGGATCAACATAGTGAAAATGGCCATACTTCCAAAACTGCTATATAGATTCAATGAAATCCCTATTGAAATCCCAGAAGCATACATCACAGACCTTGAGAAAACAATCCAAAAATTCATTTGGTACAAGAAGAGACTCAGAATAGCAAAAGCAATTCTAAGAAACAGAGACATGGCAGGGGGTATCAAAACCCCCAACTTGAAATTATATTACAAAGCTACTGTGATAAAAACAGAATGGTACTGGCAAATAAATAGTCCTGAGGACAAGGGAAATAATTAGAAGATGCAGAAACAATTCCAGACCCACTCAGCCACCTCATCTCTGACAAAGGACCCAAACACCCTCACTGGAGGAAAGACAGCCTCTTTAATAAATAGTGCTGGAAAAATTGGGTTTCAACTTACCAAAGACTACAACTAGACTTATATCTCTCACCATGCACTAAACTAAAATCTTAGTGGATTAAAGATTAAATATTAAAAGAGAAACACTAATCTGCCTGGAAGAGATGTTAAGTAGAGTTCTTGAAGACATGGGCATAGGAAAAGATTTTATGAACCAAATCTCAGTTTCCCATGAACTAGCACAGACAATGAACAAGTGGGATCTCTTCTTATTAAAAAACGTCTGCACAGCAAGAGAAACCACCAACAGTGTGAAGAGACAACCCACAATGTGGGAAAAAATTTTCACCAGCGGTCCCTCAGACAAAGGTCTACTATCTCGAATCTATAAAGAACTTAAAAAAATTAGATCTTCCAAACTTAAAGACCCAATCCAAAAATGGGCTTCTGAAATGAACAGACATTTCTAAGACAAAGAAGTTGAAATAGCAAATAAACATGTGAAAAAATGTTCAACGTCACTGGTCATTGGAGAGATGCAAATGAAAACAACACTGAGATTCCACCTCACCCTAGAAAGAATGACTGCTCTCAAGAGATCAATCAATAACAAATGCTGGTGGGGCTGTGGGGAAAGAGGAACACTGCTCCACTGCTGATGGGAGTGTAGACTGGTGCAACCACTGTGGAAATCCATATGGAGATACCTCAAAGAACTAGGACAGGAAGTCCCATTTGACCCAGCTATTCCCCTGCTGGGTATCTTCCCCAAAGAATCAAAAGAACCATACCACAGTGATCTATGGACACCCATGTTCATAGCAGCGCAGTTTGTAATAGCTAAAACTTGGAAACAGCCCAATGCCCATCAACTGGAGACTGGATAACGAAAATGTGGGGTTTTTTAAAAATATAAAATGGAGTATTACTCAGCCATAAAAATGAGAAATTAGAGACATTTATAGCTAAATGGATGCCCATTGAGGCAATACTCTTAAGTGAAATAAATAGGACACACATGTGTAAATACCAAATAGTTTCTCTAGTGTGAGAAACTGAAAATGTAAGTAAGGAATAAAGGTAGAATAGATAATGTGAAATAGGAAGAAAGGGGGCAAAGGGGAGGGGGAAATGGGAGGGGGAGGGGAAACGAAAGAAGAGAATGAAATTAATATGAGAAAATTTAAAAGAATGGAAACAAAGTCTTTGTAAATAGGGAGGATGGAGGGGTTGAAGGGAGGGCAGGGGAAGGGGGAAAAATAAGGACCAAGAGAGATTACAAAGGTGGAAATTCCCAATGATGAATATTATTATACTGTATACCTAAAATGTACCAATAAAATACAATTTTTAAAAATGTTTTGCAACAATGGATGAAACACTTGTCCTTGTGCTGTATTTCAGAAAGTTGGTAAATATTATCTATGAAAAACTAATGAAAATCAAGAGCAAGGAAATCAAAACCTTCTGTGTTTTTGATCTGCTCACATCTATCATTGCTGAAGGCTGGAAGGCTCAGATGGGAGGATTGCAAGTTCAAGCCCAGTCTTTTCAAAATAAAATATAAAAAAGGATAGGGATATAATTCAATGCAGAGGTCCTGCATTTAAACCCCACTAACACAAAAAAGATAAAGAACTGATAAGATTCTCCAGGGCTATTGCAATTACACCTTTGCTTCCTCCCAACCTCAAGAGTTATATGATTATAAATAAGCATTGTTTTTGCTACTGTTTTTAGGATGTTATCGCTGCAAAACTGACGATTTATTCAATTTTTCTCTTCTTTTTAAAAAAGTCATATGTAGGGATTGAATTTAATGATGTATTCATTGCCATATTTATTTATTAATGTGAAAAATTTTACCACTAAGTTTTCCAATTCCTAATAGTCCCTGCAGTCCTGATATAGCTCTACTTGATTATGATATTTTTAAACATATATTTGAAATTGCTGAGTACAATATTTTAAAAGCATTTTTGCACTTCATTTATGAAGTGTCTCCATTATTATTTACTCTTGTCCTCAACTGTTTCAGAAGTCAATTCAAAATCATTTCTATTGCTGCCATTCCTCAAGTGATATTTCTAGGAAGAAATAGGATATGGAGGAAGTAATGATGCTAAGCTACTAGTGGCAGAAAATGGAAATGATGCTGAGACTGATTTCTACCAAAGATGAGGATGTCATTTGAAGTTATTTGTCCTTACAAAGGTTCGAGTATTGGCACCTTAGTCACCTCCGTGGTGATATTGGGAGGAATTGTGGAACCAGCACCAGAAACATAGGTTGAGATCACTGTCCTCAGAGGAACTAGGTAGCTCTCTTGGAATTGTTTGGTGCTTTTCAGAAGAAGGTATACGAACCTAAGCCTGACCCCACCCAGCTCTCTGGTGTCCCATTTGGGAATGTGATTGCTCCATCCTACACGTGGTCTCACCATTGCCATCCCACCATGCTATGACAGAGCTGCAGGATCCAGAGCTAAGGTGATACCAGTGCTGTGTCCTGAGTCTTCCAAACTTAGATAACCTCTCTTCTTTGTGCCGTTAACCTGACTTTGGTATTTCATTTCAGTAATGAATAGTACACTAACAGAAGATCACTGTAAATGATACACAGGCCTATTTCATAAACTAAATGCCAAAAGCCCAAGAAAACCGTAACCCACCCATTTTAAATATCCATTAAAAATCATCATCAAGAGAGGAATTGTGGCACATGCCTATAATCCCAGCACTCTGGAAGGCTGAGGAGGGAGAGAATGACAAGTTTGAGCCCAGCCTGAACAATTTAGCAACTTAAGTAACAAGAGATCATCTCAAAATTTAAAAAAAATTAAAAAGGGCTGGGAAAGTAGCTCAGTGCAAAGGCACTGGGTTTAATCCTTAGTACTGAAAAAAAAAAAAAAAAAAAAAAAAGGGCTACAATATAAGTAGCCATAGTATAAGTGAGGTATTTCAGGAAGGAATTTACAATTTACAATATAAGAAGAATAATTAGTGAAATTCATTTTGTCATTATGTTAAAAGATTAAAAACTCAATCCATATGTATGAGTATTAAAATAAGAACATAATATAATAGATCATTAATTTGTAGCAATAATATACTAAATATCTAGAGCAAGTATAATAGTTATTAGGAAAACCAGTGCATTCCATTAATAATGGGAACAGAAAAATAATACAATTGCTATTATCTAACATAATAATGATGAGAATCTGATCAAAGACCTAAAAACTATATATATATATATATATATATATATATATATACACGCACACATATATATGTATGTACATAAGTCTTGTAAGTGAAGAGGTAAAATTGTTATTGTTTTCAAATAATACAATCTATCTGGAATTACACCATAAAAAGCAAGATTACTTTCTTTGCTTTGTTTTTTTTGAGACACAGTCCTACTCTATAGTTCAGGCTGGTCTTGAACTCACTATGTAGCCCAGGCTGGCACAAACTAGTTGTGATTCCCCTACTTCAGCCTCCCCACTGCTAGGATTACAAGCATATGCCACCATACCCAGCTTTGTCACATTTTCTTTTTTTTTTTTTTTTTTGTGGTACGGGGGATCAAACTCAGGTCCTTGCCCTTGCAAAGCAGGTGGTGGTGGAACCACTGAGCTAAATTCCTGGCCCTCTCTCACATTTTCTAATCATCTGCACCAGTCCATTTTATATGTCTATTCCATTTCATATGTCTACTAACTTTTGTCAACAAAGGTTTGACATCAATCTTAGTAACTAGTATAGAAAGATACCTGTTAATTCTCATTTTAAAAGTTTATTCATGAGCCAGTCTGTTTGAATTAAAATAATTATAAAACTATTTTAGAGTTGATAAATTTATTTTGTTAGTACATGTCAATCAAGAGAATAAAAACCTTCAATTTATCCAGATCTATTGTGTTGTCTTACTGGAGTTTTAAAGTACAGAAAATCCAAAAGGAATCTACATAATCTTGGTTGTTTTCCTGAACACTACAGTTGCTATTACGATTATGAGTGTTTTTAAATCTTATTTTCTGGTTGAGTATTATTGGTATATGCAATGGTACATTTTAGGTCGATAGTGCATCTAGTAATCTTGCCAGAAAATACTTTGAAATTTCATGGTCCAATCACATAGTTTCATTGCAGTCTCAGAGTTTCCAAAATTACTTTTGTAAGAATAAAGTTAAATATGTAAATTTCAAGTAATCTAGAGAGTACAATGTCTTCTTACAAGATCTGGAACATTGACTAGTGATTATTAGTGAACCTGACTAATGATTATTATTGGAGCTGACAGTTTTGGAAAATAATTTCATCTTTTATCTTTGTAAATACTGCAGGGCCATAGTATCTCTCAAAGAATAACAGCAAGAGACACCTGAGATGATTAATATTTCTAAGTTCTTTTGTATTAAGTTTTATTTTCTAGTTGTATAAAGGTCAACATAACATTGATCTATTTTCTAAATTATAATTATTTGAGTCTGTTAACTACAAAAGGCTTTAATATTTTCAGACTTGTTTCCATATTACAAAAGAGGAGGTGGACTAATGATAACAGATTCCTTCTACCTCTGAAATGCAATGATCTTAAATACTATGTTTCAGAAATTAAGAAATAGAAATTTAAAAATCACAAGTAGTTCATACATGCACCGGCAGACATTTATGGATGCTAGCATTAGTATGTAGACTGTACCATGTGGTACACAATGCAAATGTTTCTGTTCATTTCATTTTTATATTTACCTTTATTGATTTATGTGATAAAAATGTGTCCACTGCCTATTTAACAGACACACCACTTGATTGTAATTCATCACAAATTCATCAGTTAGATACTACTGTGTTCTTTATAAGACAGTTAAAAACCCAGGACAGATTTTACCATAAAAAATAGTAAAGCTACCCATTTTGAAGCCATGTCTCTAGCCAATCCCTAGCATGTATTTACTCCATGTACAGGTTAAGTAGGAGCTCTCAGTAAGCCAATAAATTACCTGGATACTGCCATCTATGCAGCGTCTTCCAATGGGAGAATGTGTTTCACAGGCAAGCCAAGACTCAGGAGCAGCTAGTGCCCAACCTCTTCTCTTCTTAATGGTGTAGAATATTGTTAAAAGACTCAGATTTGTTCCAATTAACAGGAACTAAATTTTGGTATCGTGTATTGGGAAATTATTTTTCTGACTACTAATTTGGATATATGTAAATGGGAATAATATACTTGTGATAAACGGATGGAATATGTGTAAGCTGCTTGATGCGTTGAAAGAATTTGTAAAGTGTTTGTTCCCCCCTACTTTATGTGCTTCTTTTCCTCACTGTCCAGACAAAGCTGCCTCTGACACTTGTCAATTGTGATTGCTCTTGAACTTTACTAGAGATGGTTTGATTTAAATCATAGCTAGCTCTATAAGAAATTCCCATGAGAATTGGGTTGCAAATGGTATGGAAGGAGTTCTGGGTTGAAATTTAAATCCCCCTGCCACAGCTAAAGACTACAAGGAACTGAGCAAAACAGAAAAAAGAAAATGCTGTGAGACAGTGGGAGAAAGGGAAGAGAACCGGTGGGGAGAGCAAGCTAAGCAACAGAGAGACCTGTAAGACTCAGAACATAGTTGCTCCCACAATGACTGCACCAGAAATAGAAAAGAACCAACCTAATAGTCCAAGAAATTAATTTTGGTAGCTGCTTGAATATATACTAAATTTTGCAAAGCCACCTTTGCCTCTGTAAATGAATAGGATTTGAACTAAGTACAGAACCAAGTTGTTTTGCTCTGGATAAAAAGTGATGCCAGAAATTGCATTATCAGTTTAATTTGGTGTACATCTGGTGAACATTAACACACCTAAAGCAAATCAAAAGTCATGAGAAATTCACTAAGATAATCCAACACCTCAAGATCAGAAGTCTTGATCACACTGTGTCAATAATAAGCTATGCTAATTTTAATTTAGAATATTATACTTTTTGAAAAATTCTTCTGAAAAAGACCAGCATTTAATGAAACAATAGTTTGATTATGACAGCTACTGAGTAAACTTTTACCAAATTCTAGGCACTCCAAAAAAGAAAAAAGAAGAAAAAAAAAGAAAATGGTATGGAAAGAGAAGTACATTTTAACTTATTGTTCCAGCTTAAAACATTTTCTCTAATTTTATACTTTATGATCATTAAGTGTGCATGATATAAAGTATTTTGCTTGTAACATGTTAGTTCCTTTATTAGTAAGCTACATGTGGTCCCTCTGCACCACAAAATGCCATACACAGTCAACTGACAAAGTGACCTTCATATTCCAAAATGACTGTTTCCTGTTACTAGGCTGCCTTTTCTGCCTTGATGTATACTGTAGTCATCCTTGGACCTTTATAACCCATTTTTATCAACTTTAGAACTGAGAATTTTCCAGCTCATTCTTAGTTATAGATCTAAACTTTTTTTAAAAGGGCAAATACTGTAGTTATTTTTTCTGCATGTACTCTAATTAATCCAACCAGTCTTCTAATAAAATTTAAACAAATTAGCTGAATATCTTAGTATCCATTGCTATTAGTCATTTTATCTTGTTTAAAGATTTCTCCTTGTGTTGCTCCTTAAAAGTATTCTTATATTCATGGGCTTTGGCCAGGACTTGAACCAGAGTGGCTAAAACAGGAATAAAGAAGATTTCTAATACAGAGTAGCAGCTGCACAGTGCTTTTTTCTGTCATTTTTTGCTGACCACCCAAAACCAATTAGTTATTAGAAAGGTAACTAGGATTGTCTTTTTTTGTTTTGTTTTGTTTTGTTTTGTTTGAAGCTTATTCACTTTAATACTGAAAGTGGTAAAATAGCTGTGGAGTGCAGACCCAGTGAGGAGACAAAAATGCTAGATGCGAAGAAGAACTTCAGGATTTAATTCAAGGATGTGGGGATGAAAGCTTGAGTCAGTTGCCAGTGTAGCCATGATTCTGAACGACAAGCAATAGCAAATGAAAAAGGCTGGAGATCCAGCCAAGTCATTGAGTACTTGTTAGCATGTGAGATGCTCTGGGTTCAGTCCTCAATAACACAAAGAACAAAACAACAACACAAAACAAAACAAAAAAGTCAGTGGGATTTGGAAGCCTGCAGATTTATGTCAGGAAAATATGAAACTCAGATTGCTTTTGAGTATGGGAAATTCTGGGACTTTTTCTAAAGTCCTGCTGTTGGGTAGTGCTTTTAGAAATGGCTTGCCAATTAAAACTTTCAGGTCCTTTGTGACTCAAGCAAAGAATTGGATGAGACAAGCCAAAAACAGTGCCAAAATTTATTTGAAAAGTGAAGTATGAAGGAGTGAGGAAAAAACTGGCTCTGCAGAGTCAACTTGGGCTGAACAAGAGAAAAAGAGAGCAAAAATAAAATTGCACCCTGTGCACAGAAGACATAGATTGGGAGACCATAAAGAGTTGTGACAGCAAGCTCCTTGTGGCGTCTGTGTCCCTTATATGTCATCCATATCGCCTGGGAACATCAAGAAGTTCCATATATGGTGTCCTGGGGATTATGTGGTGCTGTCCTAGGATCTTGTAATTACAAGGTCCTGCTTATTTTCCCAGCCAGCTTTGCCACACTTTACCTCCTGCATCAGCCCTGCTCTTGGCCCTGACTCTTTGTTTGAAGCTGGCAAGTAGAACTGAGGACTTTCAGATACTCCTACAATTGTGGACCTGAGGGACAAGCTAGACTTCCTCTGAAGGGGCTAGGGAATTGCTTAAACAAAGGTCATTTTAGGACTCCCCTCAAACAGGATTTCAGGATCAAAGTATCTATAACCTTAAGTGCAATTGTGCTACAGCTTTGAACACTTCTGGGCTTTAAATATGGCATATTACCTAGGTCTCAGCATCTCTGGAACTTGAAAAGAATATGTTTTCCAGATAAATTTTCTTTGAATCAATTGCATGGAACCTTTAATTAAGGATTAATTTGCAAATAATTTTGAAAAGAAAATTGTCATTTTTTTTACTACATTTGCGATGTTTAGAAGGGGGGGGGGATGCATTTTATGCCAGTAGAAAAAATTTGGGTATTTTTATTTAAAACTATGAAGTGTTTTGTTTTGAAAAAGAAGATAAAGTGGTTGCCTTCTGGAAAAGCATTTCATGTTTTTTCCCTGTAAAAGACTGATTTTGGTTTCATTTAATTAAAACTCACCAAGAAAACTTCTAAATATAAGAAGTTTAACTTCTGGTGAAATGTGAGAAGAGAAAGTCTTTACTTATTTCAAAAATCTGATCGTAACAACAAAGCACCCCTGAATGAGCTAACTTTTAGAATAAGTTCCATTTCAAGCCATTGCTACGTGCCAGGCCATGTGCAGGGTAATAGAGATAAGAGAATGAAGGCTCTTCTTGAATTTCACAAGCTAAGGCTATGGCAGACAAGAAACAAGAAATAAAATAGACGAAGAAGGACTGGGAAAGGAGTCAATTTGCAGTAATGTTTCAAGAAAATCATTTAACCTGAAAAATTTAGCATCCTAAGTGTCTTCCCTACGTGTGTTGTGAAAAGTGACATTGCCACTCTAGATAAATGACTGTGTTGCGAATTCTCACATGTCAATGTAAAGAACCATCCTCTTGGATTCAAACCCTCTCTCTGATTCCATTGCCTGTCACCAGAGCTCCTCCTGCAGAAACTATGGTGTCAATGCAGTGTGTGGGTAGTGCCAGCCTAATGGGCCGAATGAATTATCAAACATGGAACTGGATACTGAGAATCTAGAGCAAATGAGAACTCTATGAGATTAATCAGATATTGTGTATTCTCCTGCCTGCCATCCTAACAAGTCCTTATTTTGTATGTCATTTGCTTTTCTTGGAAGCTGCACAGCCAAGGAGAGGAAGAATAGCTCTAGGAAATTAGTTTGGAGCAAGAAGAGCTCAGGCTGCCACACCAGAGAGTTAGAATCTGAGTTATCCTGAGGCCCAGCCCTGTGACTTCCATGGGAAGCTCTGTCACGCCCCACCCAAGAGGCTGCTGGAGGCCTGGGACCTCCCAGGTCTGAGGCCCAAATCTTGCCTTGGTATGATTGCCTGTAGAAGGCCATTGTCATCTATGTTGAGGGAAGGGAGTTGGGCCTAGTCACTGTGGGAAAAGGCTTATTAGGGCCACACTATGCTCATTGTGGCAAAATCCTAATAAAAGTTTCTTATACAGAGGTGCCAAATGGGTGGAGTGGGGCAGAATGTGCAAGGTTACCATGGTGCTTGCCACAAGTGGCCACAGGACGGATCCCAGCAGTGTAGCACCGGCAACCCGCTGGCTTGGGCTTGCGTCACCCAAACTTATCCCATTATGTTCATGCTGCACTTCTGGCCTCCAGGGTTCCTCATGTGCCAACAATTGTGGCTACTGGTCCTGATGGCCCCACCTATACAGTGGGCCTGATACCCAGCCCAGGTGAACTCCAAGTCCCTAGGGCCAAATAAGTCATCATCTTCCTATAGGTGTTATCTCCTACTGCAATCATTCCTTGTCCTTTGATTACTTGAGATCTTCTGTGCCTGCCAAGATGTTGCTTCCACTGCAAGAGCTGACTAGAGAACTATTGCCAGATACAGATAAGTTTACTGCTAAACATCAGGGTCTGCATAACAAGATTCCCAGGCAAGGGAGAGTCCTGGAGAAGCTTTTAATCCTAGATGAAGATGAGAATCAAACTCTAGCTCTGGCTCCTCAATTCAAATAGAGGATTTTAAGACTTCCAACCTAGATCATGCTGCACACCAGCAATAACTTCAAATTCTTGTTTTACCTTTAGTAAGTCAAAGTTCAAAAGCATTAAAGTTTGTTTCACCCCTGAACCTGAGGAAGAATATAGCTCAGACCTGGCAACTTCCTAGGTAGTGTTGGAGCTCCACTATCAATTGGCAAACCTAAGCTTCAGAAACAAACCTTTTAGGGAGGTCAGAAAGATCTGAGTGTGGATGTAGCTGACCATGACACCCTACACCTGGAATATCAGGAGAACCCAAATGACTCTCCAGAGCCCCTGAGCACAGTGAATTATCTCATTTCCAGCTGGAGGCCCAAGCTCAAAAAATCCAGAGATTCTCCAAATTCAATCCTCTACACATTATCAAGAAGCCCCATGTCAACTCTCACAGCCTCCTGCGGAAGCTGAACTTGGATGAACTTTCTTTCCATTGAGGAGGGTGTAGGGCTGCCATCAGGGTATCGGAGGTGAATGTTCCATCCCAAAGTAGGAGCAAAATTCATCACTCATATTTGTCAAATAGCACATTTTAAACCTGTCATTACCAACTCCCTATCACTTACTAAGAGTGCAGTCTTTGAAAATTGTCAAGTGTGAAAAATCTTCAATGTGCTTCAATTCTCTCTGCTAATACACTTTTCCATATTGTAGTTTTAGTATAGTTAGAAACAAAGGAGCTAAACGAGTCAGTCCCTTCTCTCCATTTAATTTTATACAGCACTCTACGGTTATTTCCATTTTTATTATCCTAAGAAAGGTAAAAAAATAAAGTAACAAAAGTCTAGGAGATCACCAGACCTTAGGCAAGAGCGCAGGTGCCAAAGCAATGGCATCAAGAGAGATTCTGTGGGAAGCATCGAAAGCAGAGGTGTCTGGCCTTTCACCCTCCTCTTTTACCTTTTTCTGTTGCTGCTGCTACTTTTGATTGGTGGGCAGTGCTTGCCTATCCTTCCCAGCACCTTCCTTGGTCTGTGTTACACTTCGTTAACATGGACTGGCCCCGAGCAAACTTCTCGTGATCTTTAATAAACACAGTTACTACGTATACTTGGCAATTCTTTCCTTGTCATACACAAGAACCTGGACTATTATTGGCCCATTCAACTGTAACAGTTTTGCTTCAGTAGCTGAAAGACATAATATCTGAATATGTACTGAATACATAAACTCAGTATAATCTTTGGCATATGAAAAATGGAATTATTACCATTTTTATTACTATCTGAAGCCTGATATTCGCACAGCACATAACATGTTTTCAAAAATGTATTTTGCTGTGTTGAATAGCTAATTTGGAAGTATTTACAAGAATTCTTTCTTCTCTTAGGTGTCCTAAAAAAGAATGGGCATAATTAATTAGAAATTTAAGCATTCAAACCCCATATTTCTTTAGATAATCAGGGTGACTTTATTAAAATGACTGATAATCTCTGGTCTTCTGTATTCTTGCTAAGAAATTGAAGGGTATACCATTGTAATTAGCCTCCCTCCTGTGCCAACAAGGATCCTTGGCTTCTGCCCAATATAAAGCTTTTCCACTCTACAAAACATGAGTGATGGTGGGGGTTGATTCCCTGTCACAGCAAGTTCTGAATAAATAAGCTTAACTTGTCCTCACAAAAAAAAAATTAAAGAAAAAAAAAAACAAACCAAAAAGAAAGAAATTGAGAGATACAGACTCAGGTGCATTTTAGAATTAGCATTAAGTATGCATTCATGAATGAATTAGAAATGTGCTATTGCTTTATTGAGTTATCCTTTAAACTACTAGTTTAATTTAATGACATTTTCCAGGAAAAGGATAATTTGTTTTGATTTAGTCATATTGGTCTTTGGTTTCCTAATTCCCTCTGGTTAACTTTTAAATTTTTTCTAATCACTCATATACCTAATTATATGAACAAAATATCTGAATTATAAATTATTATTGTGCTCTGTACTTCAGTGTATGAGCCACTGACATTGTTATATATACCTTCACATATGCACAAACATATCACAGGCCAGGTTCCTTAGATACAGAGACTGAAACACTGTTGGATTGCCCATGGTTTGTTGTGAAGTGAACTTCAGGCAAAGCACTAAGGCTGGCAGTGAAGTAGGACAAAAAAGGACAAAGAACTAAGAAAGAATGTTGTCTTGAGTGAAGTTTGGCCTTTGCTGATTGAAAGGAGTAGCACTCCTAATAGACATTAAAATTATTATTATAATTGTTCAAATTTATGGGGTACAGCGTGATAACTCAATGCATACATAGTGTATAATGATCAAATCATTGTAGTTAGTATTTCTATCATAAACACTGTAAAAATATTTGATTAACACATAATGATTATATATATTTATGGGATACAGTTGTAATATTTCAATACATGTTTACACGTATATGATCAAATTAAGATAATTAGTGTTTCCATCTCTTTAACATTATTTTGTTTTGGAGTCTTGAAGCTCCTGTCTTCTAGTTATTCATAAAATATACAACAGGTTATTGTGAACTGTAATCACTCCACTGTGCTGTAGAACACTAGAATTTATTACTTCTATCTGTGTTTTAGGGTTATGTATTATCCATCCACCCTATGTTGTCCTTCTCCACTTCTCAGCCTCTAGTAACTACTATGCTATATGCAAAATGATTTTTTTTAGCATCAACATATGAAAGAGATCACATGGTATTTCAAAACCTATAATCAGGTAGTCATTAGTGGCAGTGGGGAGATGAGATTCCCCTGGGCAGATAGTTGCTGTTGGCCAAGGGCATTTCTTTTGATGGTGGACAGATGTGGTTACTTAGTAGTCAGATCCCACAGCATCTGGGCAATAGAAGGACCACCTTGGGAATGGGACTTCTGTGTGATGCCTAAACCTCACTTACCAGACTATGAGGCATTTGCATTACTGTAATAGTGCATAGTACAAAAATGAGGTGGAGAATAATTATGGAATTTATCTTCTACGTGACTCATCTAACTCGTCTGAAAAATTAGGGGGTAGATGGATACTTTTATTTATTCAGTCACTGTTGCTACACTTAGTTTTAATCCAGTTTTCAATTTCATCACCTGTAAAATTGGGATAAAATAAAACTTACTGTTGTGAGGATGTATGATTTAATGTATGGAAAACAGTTTTTAACAGTATCTTGTACATAGTGTTCATAAAGTATTCACAAATACTTTTTTGTCTATGGGACACAAACCTGAGACCCATAATTTTAAGGGGGAAAGTTTATTTTGGCTCACTGCTTGTTGAGATCTCAGTCCATAGTCAGGAGGCTCCAAGGTTGAGTGGCTGGAAGAGGACCATGGCAGAGGAGACTGTCTAATGGCATGGTGCCAATAAACAGAGAAAGATCAAGGAGAAAGGAGGGAGATAGATCCCGCCAGGCCACGCCCCTGGTTACCCCTCTCCTCCATCCAGGCTTCACCTCCCACACTATACCTCCATCCCCAGTCTTCTCAACATCACTATTAGCTATAAATTTATCAGTGGACCGATCCACTGATCCATATGAGTATCATGCCCCCATGATCCAATCTTCTCTCAAAGTCCCAGCTATGAGTGCATGAGATTTTGGAGGACATGTAGATATAAAACATGACAAATACTATCAATTATGAATATCAGCAAAATGGTGAGCTAAAAAAAATAGTGTTGAACTATTCAACGTCAGAATTTGATTTTGTAAAATTCACTTTCTGTATATTGAGGTGATGTTTCTCAGTGTAAAGCTTGTAAAACTAATAAAATGTGTTAAAGATTATGGATTTTTCTGGTATTTGGCTGAACTGACACTACATAATGGAAGTTAGGAAAGAAGAATTCTGGGGTGAAGAATTGTTAAATTGCTAAAAAATTATTTTCTTTGACCTTCTCATATTTAATGTCAACACATATATTTTTTTTAACAAGGTCAAAGCTAGAGTTTTTATTCTTTCATAGCAGAAGCTGAAATATATATGTCAGTTCATCATTGCAGACATAATGGGAATTTAATAAATATTTGTTAAAAATGTCTAAGTAAAACGTAAGGTCAACACAATAGATAACATCATGGGGAGTACGCCTTACTGTTGCTTAAGCTTCTCAGTTATAAAGTTGGAAGTTAACTTTATTGTTGAGGTTTTCATAATTCTGATTATGTAGAACATGCCAGAAAAGGTATTTGAAAAGACTTTTTAAAAAATACTCATCATCTTACTACTCAGATTAAAAAATAGTAAATATTTTGGGATAGTCTCTTTTGTATATTTGCTCTTGTAATTTTTATTATAAATGGAATTCAAACTTTTTCTCCAAATTTAACTAAATGTCACATCATCTATTTGGAAGATGATTAAAAGATCAGCTTTTTAACAGTCATTTGCTACTGAATGATTTTTTAAAAAATGTTTCCTCCTTTTAAAAGGCAACATCTACTCAAATGGTTCCCAATTGCTACAGTTTGAACAGGATTTTTCCCTATTAAGAAGCATGCTGTATTCGCATGCTTCTTTTTTTTTATTAAGTTTATTGGTACATTTTAGTTATATAATGCGATGACATTCATCATTGGGAATTTGTACCTTTACATGATATATCTTGGTTCTTATTTTGTCCCCATTCCCCTGCCCTCCAGTCAACCCCTCCACCCCTCCCTATTTACAAAGATGTTTCCATTTTTTCCTTTTCTCATGTTTCCTTTTCCTTCTTTCCTTTCCCCTACCTCTCTCAGTTCCCCTTACCCTTTAGCATGCTTCTGAATAGGGACAAATTCTGCAATCACTGTGGAAATCAATATGGAGATACCTCAAAAAACTAGGATTAGAGGTTGCATTTGACTCAGCTATTCCCCTGCTGGGTATCTTCCCAAAAGAATTAAAAGAATTATACCACAGCATTGTTTATAGCACCACTTTGTAATAGCTAAAACTTGAAAACAGCCCAATTGCCCATCAATTGGAGGCTGGATAAAGAAGATGTGTTGTTGTTGTTGTTGTTTTATAAAATTGAGTACTACTCAGCAATAAAGAATGAGAAACTAGAGACATTTATAGCTAAGTGGATGCACACTGAGACCATACTTTTAAGTGAAATAAACAGGACACATATGTGTAAATATCAAATAGTTTCTCTAGTGTGAGAAACGGAAAGTGTAGATAAGGACTAAAAGGTATAATAGATAACATGAAATAGGAAGAAAAGGTCTAAAGGGGCAGGGGAAAGGAAAGAAGAGAAAGGAAAAAAAATGAGAGAAGGAAAAAATGGAAACAAAGTCTTTGTAAATAGGGAGGGGTGGAAGGGTTGAAGGGAGGGCAGGGGAAAGGGGATGAAATAAGAACCAAGATATATCATGTAAAGGTACAAATTTCCAATGATGAATGTCATCATATTGTATAACTAAAATGTACCAATAAATTTGATGAATAAAAAAATGCTAAGGCTTTGTCCAATTGTAACAGTGAGAGAGCTGCTGGAATTCTTAGGAGGGATCACTCCTTTTCTTTTGGAACTTAAGTTCTGACCCTCTTGAGCCTGGATCAGTTACCACAAAAGCAGGTTTCTACATAATGAGCAGGGTTCCTCCCAGAAGTGCCCCTGGCCATGTGGCCTCTATTCCCCATAGGCACATGCATCCTCCCCCTGTGTCGTCCCCTCTCCTCCTACCACAAGATGCTCACCAGGAACCACGAAGATACTGACATCCTAGCCTCTGCCACTATGAACCAAAATAAAACTCTTTTCTTTAAAATTTACCCAGTCCCAGGTATGTTGTTTTATCAACCTAAAATGGTCTATGACAAAAACAAATGATAAAGATGCAGAAACTGATGACTCTAGCTTAGGGAGCAGTCATAATGATCACTATGTGCTTTTGCTACTTGCTTTTGAGGCTCAGGAGAATAACAAAAGTGTGTGTGTGTGTGTGTGTGTGTGTGTGTGTGTGTATCAGGGGGAGGGGTTTACTTAGTAAGCTTTCTGCAGTGTCCAAAACAGAAAATCATCAGGTGATTTGGGAGAGATCTAGCGGTTACTCTATCAATTGTGGTTCCATAGAGTTGATTCAAGAACACATATTGACAAGAAACAAAAGCCAAAGAGGAGTAACTATCACAGAAGTCTGAAATCCAAATGGCAAACTTGAAATCATTAATTTGTTACCCACAGTGAAGAAGAGGACCCACACAAATGAAACTACCATGATTTCTTACTCTTATTCTTCCTTCCTGTGACTTCAGTGTAGTACTAAAGAAGATTTTTTAAGAATAAAAATTACTGACATATAAGCCTTTGCATACTTGAAGCTTCTTTTCTGTGGCCTTGGAGCATTAAAAATAGTATAGTTTAAAATAAATATTTAGGGGAAAACCACTATTTCCCTGAAGATTCTATAGACATTGGAATTTATTCTTGTGATTTCTCAAATATTTAACCTACATTTTCAGACCAGAAAAACACTGATATTTGGGTCCCCCAGAGACGATAATTTAATTAGTCTTGGTTATGTCCTGGAAATAGTAATTTTTATTTTTATTTTTTACTTTATTTTATTTTTGGTTCTGGGGATCGAAACTCAGGACCTCAAGCTTGCGAGATGAATCACTCATATATGATATGTGATTTCTTTGTCCTAGAAGATGCTGAGGAAGATATAGATACTTCAGCTAAATAGCAAGGCAGGTTTTACTTGTGAACAGGAAAATAAAGTGGGTAGAGGAAAAGAAATAGTCTTCCCCTGCTCATTCTCTTCATAAGTATATTTAGGTTATTTATCTTTTGCTGAATGCAGTCTTCCTCTAACAGAAATTCACCGGTCAAAGTGATAAGACACTATATTTTCATGGTTGTGTATTCCTACTGTAAGAAAAACCATCTTTGGTGAAATTTCAGGAGAACTCTGAATATCTGAAAGGGACTAGAGAATAGCTCACATATAAACTTATTGACACTACAAATTTCTTATGTTTCAAATTATTGAGCCCATTATAAATCCCTGTATTAGAAATTGTCCTCTCCTGTCTTCTCTCTAACTTTCCAATTAAAACATTTTTCTGTAAAAACTAAAACAAAGAAAGAAATTCTCCTATGAAACAGAAAGTATGTTCAAAATCCCATTGGCAGTAGACCAATGCAGCCACATGGCAAAGATACATTGAGCAGTGGATGGCTCACATTATTAGTATAGATCCCTGCTTGTCTTCTGTTTTTGACTAGTTAAGTCACTTACCTATGAATAACATTACTAATTTCATAGGTTGTTGTCAGAAAAAATTGAAAGCAGGTGTTCTATAAAAATATAATTTCAAATCATTACTAATTTCACAGGTAGTTGTCAGAAAAAAAATGAAAGCAGGTGTTTCATAAAAATATAATTTCAAATCAGATAATGTAGACATCTCTGGAAAAAGTTACACAACAAGAAAACTTTCAAATCATAGTATAATTTACAGATAACTGCATTTGTTTTTTACAGGAGGAAGGAGGCATCAAAGGCAAAGTTTGGAGAGAGTAATATTTTATCTAGGGATGACTCTTTGTGTATAAAAAAATAATGTGGAATCTTAACACAAGCACTTTTGCTCTTTCTGACGCTTCTGACTGGAAAGCTCTGCTATTTATGCCCTCTTTATCCTTATTAGATCCTACTAACTCCAGGTCATTGTGATTAGAATCTGAGGTTAGAATAGAAAGTATTGGGCTTTAGTGTTTCCCTAATGTTGTTTAAAATTTGGACACTGCCCACTCCATGGTTTCAGACAGCAACCCTGTTTTCTCTGTCTCTGATTCTATCTCTTTTAAATATATTTTATTAGTCATGTTAATATTCTACATCAGCAATTAATGATGTTAGGAGGCACATTGCCACTACTCTTCCCTCTTCATGTTCCCCTTCTCCTACTCCAGAGCTACCCTGGCCCCTGCCTTCAGGAAACACATGGTCTTCCCCTCAATGTGGCAATAGGTAAGTCTCTATTTGGACCTGGCTCCAGTGCTGTCTCTTCAAAAATTCTGATCATCAGTGCCTGTATTGTACTGGTTATGAAACATTTTCAATAGCTGCCTTGAGAATAAATCTCAAGCAAGGAATTGCTTCATTCTTTGGCTCCTTCAGATAGCATCCGCTCTGTGGTCCAAGGGTTCGCAGTCTCTTTCCCCTGCCATCTTGCCTTTGTGCCTGCTTCTTGGAACTCTCTCTTCCCCTTAAAGTCATAGAAAGTCATAGTATTGCTTGTAACTCAGCTTCATTAATATTTGCTTTTATGATGGTCTTCCCCCAACTCCTGGAAGAAGATTGAAGTAAGTTTTGTATGCTTACATTTATTTTGTGTGTATCTCTAACATAGTAATTTTTTAAATGTGACTTTTATTACAGGTTTATCTCCTTTCTACGTAGTAGTGTCCTTGTCTCAGGGGCCCATGTGTTTCCATGTACATTTATTTGTAGTCCTCAATACTTTTCTTGAATGTATTTTCAGTAGATAAATAAAGAATATTTATTTAAATTCCCTACGATGAGTGTCATCATTACATATGCCTAAAATGTACCAATAAATGTTTTGCTATGAAAAATGTTATATTGTTAAAGTGGGTTGAGATTAATCAGAAGAGTTCATGAATATGAAGCATTTTGGGATGAAACTGAAGAAAATAATGGGCCTGGTAAAATGAAGATGAGATTGATTCCCATTCCCATTCAGGGCATAAAAAAACCCAAAACAAAGCAAAACACAGGAAGAGACATGAAGACATCCACGATGGAAGAATGAGAGCATTGGGTTAGTTAGAATAATAATAGTTGGTTAGAAGGGAAATTATTTTTAGTTGCTTTCATTCATTTATAACGATTTGAGGAATTTAGAGCTACATAACTAGAATCAGTGAATCCTCACTTTCTTTCCTCACAATAACCGTGGGTTTGTAGCAGTTGACAGATTTTTTTCCCCTGGGTGTGTTAGTTAGTTCAGCATCACTGTGACAAAATACCTGAGAAATTTACATAAAGTAGGAAAGATTTATTTGGGCTCACTACTTTGGTTTTAATCAAGGTCACACAGCTTTCCTGGAGGTAGGCTTGTGATCAGGTAGCATGTAGTAGAGCAAAGCTGCTCAGCACATGGCAAGCAAGCAACAAAAAAGAGACAAAGTGGTGGGGATCCCAAAACACCTGCCAAGGGCATGTCCCCAATGACCTACTTTCTCTAATGAGGCAAGATCTCCAAAAGGTTGCTTTATCTCTGGAGAATGCCACAGGCAAGTTTTAGCACATGGCCTTTAAGGAATATTTCAGATCCAAACCATAACAGTTATTGTAAAAACAAGCTCAAAAACCCCACTGATGCTTCCTACCTAATCATAACTCAAACACTAAGAATTTAGAAATAATTACTTTAACTTCATTTTTAGTCAGATTATTCACATTTCCCATATATTTGTATGTTGATTCTTTTGACATCTTTGGTCTTCCTGCAATATCCCTGTATACCAGGGTGAAACCCAGTGTGGAGCAAAGTCCTATGGTCCTTACTACCAGGCCAATGCATGCAGGCTGAGGCATAGGAACTGTTAAGCCAGGCAGCAAGGAGATGGCTGACACCACTCTTCCCCCAGCCTCAAGTGACATGTTAAGCAGCAGACCCTTCCCTTTGGAGAGCAAGGTATGAGAGCTAGCATAGTGATTTGTCATCTCAGAACCCAGAGTCAGACCTGCTGCAGGGAGACCCAGCACTTACTGGAACCTAAAGATCCCGAATGCCGGTCAGATTTCACAGAGAGGCTTTAGAGTACTTCCGGCATCGCGTGGAGACCTGTTTGTCCCTGGAACAGAGTCTCATTTCAGGCCCATCAGCCTATGAAGGACCCTTACAACAGTCAGTCACAGGTGCAACCCAGCTTAGTGTCAACCTCAGTGACCAAGAGATTGCCTCCACTTTTGGTAGCATAGCTATCACTAGGGCAGTTCTCACAGACAGAGCTCTAGAATGGCCCTGGCACATGGTGGATACCTGTGCCCTAGAGGGACCAACTCATGTTTCATTCTACATCTCTACTGGCTGTGGTGTGGATCTCAGTGTAGTACTGAAATGGTACAGACCCCTGTAGCTGTGAGACTCAGACACATCCCAGTTTAACATCAGTTTAGGAAGTTGTCTCCAACACTACCAAAGCCACAGGCAGTGTAGCTTGGGGCAAGTCCTTATTCACTGGGCTAGGATAGGGTGGTAAGCACAAGACTTTGCCCTTGACTATAGTGTGGGCTGGTGTAACCAAGCAGATCATAACAGCCTCATCCCCAGGCCTGCCAAATAATGGAGCCTCTGGAATAGCTCTAGTGTCAAGGGAAGACATATAATATCGATAACAAAGTTTTATTCCAGATAACATAAATCTATAGCTTATTGCAGCAGTCTTGGACCACAAGTCTCCATCAGCAATAGGCATCCCGTAAAAATGTAGTGATATGTTCTTGGTTGCATCGCTAAGGAACAGAAGCATTAAAACTTTAAAGAAACCCTTTAATCCCTGCAAAATGACTGGAGGAGAGGGTGCAACAGTGGATTTCAGAACACATCCAAATCAAACTTTCCTAAAATCACTTTCCTGTGGGCTCAACAGGTGAATGAAGGGCTCAAAGCTCTGACAGCTCATGTAAATGGTTTCTGGTAAATATTTTCCATTAAGAGAGAATTCTGATCTTGTAAAAATGTCCTTAATACTCTGAATGGAAGCTCAAATAAACTGCTCTCTTACTATCAATCATATCAGTGCTTACAAATTTTGAACTTTTGACAACAATCCGGTAAGCACTTTAGAAAGATTATATCCATTGGTTTTGTTAAATTAAAAATACTTTACACAAATTAAATTTAAAACAGTTTATTTGAAGAACGAAAGATCCATAAATTGGGCAGTGCTCAGAATGAGATCTTTGCTCAGTAGTGCAAAGAGAATGTGAAAGACTGCAGTGAGGCACATGCATTATTTGGATACTGTGCACTAAATTGGCTACCTGTGATTGCCAGAAACCTACTTACTTATTATACTCAGCTACATTTGAATTTCAGTATATGGGTTTAGATTGCAGTTTATTACGCAGGACCTCAAAGTATAGAGACAGCCTCACCTTCGTAGTCTCCTGCCCATTGAATTAACAGTCTTCAGAAAAACCCTGCACACACAAACACGTACATGTACACACCCACATACTTAATATACTTTAATGTTACTTACATTTTTTAGATAGGAAGGAAAAAAATGTATATGTTATAACTTTCAAAAAGTAGCATGTTTTATCAACACTATGTTTTTGAAATAAGGACATGGCAGATCTGACATTTAAACCTTAATTAAATGATAATTTCTCTGGGCTGATAGATACAAAACAATATGCGTAGTTTTTCCACTGCTAGTTTATAGTCCTATTTATAAGATTAATATCATTAACAGAAAATTAATTTTAACATTGTGTAGTACTTCTACTTTTTTAATAGCTAAAATAATCATACTTGTTCCAGTTAGTTGATAAATTATAAGAAATTTAATAGGATTATTTATCTGACTATTATTAAACTTTAAATTGCCATAATTGACAGAGAAATTAGATGAATAAATTTAAGAGTGAAATGAGGATAATGGGCACATATTCTTGCTTTACTTCATATCTGTTCAATTGGACAAAATATGAATGTGATTTTTCAGTAAAAATGTCTCATTGGTTGCACAGGAATTCAACTTTCTCTAATGTTGATCAACCTGTATTGAGGTAACGCACACTCTTTCCTATATCTTGATGTGTTAAATGGAACATTCAGTTCCTTTTGACAAAATTTCTGGTGGTGAAATGAGATTGCTCAGTTGTAGAAATATTTATCCATTTCTAGTCTCATGGTAAAATTCACATTTTACAACATATCTCCCAGTGTCATGTGTGCTATATTTTCCATACATATAACAATGGCAGCATCCATAATAACTCAGTAACTTGAACTTACTGCATGTCAAATACTGAGCTATGCCCTGAAGTCAAGAACTAAATAAAATGTAGTCTTTGACTCTTGGGTTTGTGGGATGTGTTTCCAATACTGTTAAAGAATAAAACAAAAGGTATGCATATTTATTCCTCCATATGTGTAGACTGAGGTAAGACTTCTTGAAAGAATAATATCTTACTTATGCAGTTAAGTATTTTTCTCAATTGTGAGCAGCTTGACCTAATTGGAAATAAGATTAATGCATCAGTTTATAATGTATAAAAGAATATACAATACAAACCAAGACTCCTACTTTACAGGTTCTAGTATTTTCATAAGCAAGCAAGTCATTCCTTCCAACGAATAACCCAAATAAAACTAAAAAAAGCCATAAACATTTAAATATGTATTTCACTAACTATTCCCATCTACAGACACCAACTCTGAACTCACTCCAACTCTGAACTCCCTCTGAGTACATCCTCTTTTTGACTTAAGAAGATTTTTACCTGATTTTCTATTTAAATAGTTCTAGCAAGGCCAAGGGTAGTTGAATCCATTATATTGCATTTGATTTTATTTCTATTTCTTTAAGATATTTCAGGATTGTATTTTAAGGGTAAGCTTGCTTTCATATACAGGAACTGAAATTTAAGTTGCAAAAGGAATTTATATTTGGAAAGCTAAGACTTTGAGATTTCATCTTTCGTACTTTAGCATTTATTTAAACCTCTATGAGAAGTGTCCCTTGTCTCACAGGTCATTTTTTTCCCTGGAATACATGTCAAGAGTCCTAGAAGATCAATACTGCAACCAGTTTTCTTAAGTATAGAGTGAGGGTTTTAGTGTCATAATTTGCAACCTAGAGGAAACTTCAGACATCATGTAGATAAATATGTCTTTTTTGCAGAGAAAGCCACACTTAAAAGGAAAATTAAGTTAAATTATTGAAAATAAGTCATTTAGAGTCTTCACAGGTGACAAAGGTGGAACAGCAGGGACTAGATGGCCTCTCCCATCTGAGTAGGTGAGAAAATGGGAAAGAATTGTGAAGCATACCACTGCTCTCAGTGCCACAGAGCAGAGCTGCTCACAGCTCAGAGGAGGTGAACCTTCTGGGCTGCCTTACCACCACCCCCGGCACAGAGGAGGTGAGCCACGTGGGTGCTAGCAGCACACATCCCTCCCCTCCACCACTGAAATGAGAAGACACATTAAAAATGCCTCAAAACAAGACTTACAGATCACTTACAGCAACCCCAAAGGGAAACAAGATGGAAAAATCTGATTCTCAATCACCTAGACTCCCTGAACTGGCAACAACAGTGGATCTGGAAAAAATGAAATCATAAATAATTTCTCAGATAACAGGAGAGATTGTGCTCATAGTGCAAGACATGATTAATAAATCTAGAGAGGAAACAGATAAAAAAAATAGGGGAGCTGAGGAACATGATGGAATCCCAACATAGGAAACAAATGGAATCTATAAAACAGATGCAAACAGATTTCCAGGAGATCAAAAACTCCATTGAAAGTCTACATAGCAGAATGAGCCAATGTGAGGACAGAATTTCAGATATAGAAGATAAGATTGAAATTAGTGAAAGGACAAATTTCTTTAAAATTGTAACGGACTATGAGAAATCAATCCAGGAGCTGCTAGATCATGCAAAGAAGAATAACATAAGATGGATCAGAGTCAATGAAGAAACAACAGAGAGTGCAGATGACATAAGAAAAAAACTGTTCACAGAAGTGATGGCAGAAAACTTCCCAAGCAGGGCAAAAGAACTTGACATACAGAAAAGTGAGGCATATAGGACTCCAACTAGCTGTGATCAAAAAACATCTACACATAGGCATACAATAGTTAAGGTTCCAGAAACCCAACAGAAGAACAAAATTATAAAAGCAGTTAGAGAAAAGAAACAAATCACATAGAAAGGAAAGCCCATCAGAATCACAGCAGACTTCTCAATGCAAACCCTCAAGTCAAGAAGAGCTTGGAGTGATGTATTCCAAGCCTAAAGGAAAATAGCCTCCGACCAAGACTGATGTACCCTGCAAAACTATCTTTCAAAATTGACAGTGAAATAAGATACTTTCATGACAAAGAGCACCTTAGGAACTTCATGAATACCAAACCAGCACTCCAAAAAATTTTAGATAATATCCAAGGAAAAGACAATGAGGATCACAACCCCAAGAAGCTCAGCAGAATTAATCCATCAGGCATGACAAGAAATTAAACACAAAGTGGGAGAATCCAACAAATAGAGAAAGTTATGACAATGATAAGTCAATATGTATCAGTTATAACCATCAATGTTAGTAGTCTCAACTCACCAATCAAAAGAAATAGACTGGCAGAATGGGTCAAGAAGCAAGATCCAACAACATGCTGCATACAAGAAACACAATTAGTTAAAAAAGAAAATCATAGACTGAAAGTGAAAGGGTAGAAAACATTACTTAATGTGAAAGGAACCCCCCAAAAAGTAGGAGTAGCTATCCTCTTTGCAGATCAAGTGGATTTCAAACCAACACTGATTAAGAGAGACAAAGTAAGGACACTACATCCTTGTAAATGGAACAATCCAAGATGAAGAGATGACAATAATAAACATATATGCACCAAACACTAATGTACCCAACTATAAAAAACAAATATTAACAGACATGAAAAAATCAAATAAACCCTAATAAAATAGTGGGGAAATCTCAATACCCTACTGTCACAAATAGATAGATCAACTAGACAAAAATTAAGCAACAAAATACTCGAACTCAATCAAACTCTTGAAGAAGTGAACTTAAGAGATGTTTACAGAGTGTTTCACCCCACAAAGTCAGAATACACATTCTTTTCAGCAGCGCATGGGTCATTCTCCAAAATAGACCACATACTCACTCATCAAACATGTTTAAGTAAAGGCAAAGGAATTGAAGTTATCCCCTGTATATTATTAGACCATAGTGCAATGAAATTGGAGATCAATAATAAAAGAAACTGCAAGAATTTCATAAACACATAGAAATTGAACAACACACTTCTAAATAACCAATGGGTCACAGGTGAAATTAAAGAAGAAATCAGACAGTTCCTTCAATTAAATGACAATAACAATACAACATCTCAGAATCTATGTGACACAGTGAAAGCAGTCTTATGAGGGAAATTCACAGTAGTGAATACTCATATTAGGAAAATAGAGTGAGCCCAATTAAACAACTTTATGCTGCACTTCAAGCTTCTAGAAAAAGAAGAGTAGGACAAACCCAAAGCTCACACAAGGGAGGGAAATTATAAAGATCACAGCAGAAATCAATGCAATGGAGACTAAGAGAATGATATAAAAAATCAATGAAGCCAAGAGTTGGTTCTTTGAAAGAATAAACAAAATTGACAAACCCTTAGCCAATCTTATCAGAAAAAGGAAAGAAAAGGCCCAAATCCATGCAATTAGGAATGAAAAGGATGAAATTACAATGGACCCAGAAGAAATCCAGAGGATCATCTATACCTATTTCAAGAACCTATATGCCAATAAGATGGAAAACACAGAAGAAATGGACAGATTCCTAGATACTACCAATTACCAAAGTTGAATGAAGAAGACCTAAAAATTCTAACCAAACAAATATCAATCAATGAAATTGAAAATGTAATTAAAAACTTACCAACTGAGAAGAGCCTGCATCCTGATGGATTCATTGATAAGTTCTACAAGACATTTAGAGAGGAACTCCTGCCACTACTGTTTAAACTCTTCAAAGAAACTGAAAGGGAAGCAATACTCCCAAATTCATTCCTGGAAGCAAGCATCACCTTGATCCCCAAAGCACAGAAAGACCCAACCGAAAAAGACAACTATAGGCCAATCTCATTAATAAACATAGATGCAAAGATTCTTAATAATATACTGCCAAATAGAATGCAGAAGATCATCAAGAAGATCATACACTCTGACTAAGTTGGATTTATCCCAGGGATGCAGGGATGGTTCAACATATGCAAATCAATCAATGTAATACACTGTATGAATTGAGCCAAGGACCAAAACCATATGATCATCTCAATGGACACAGAAAAAGCATTTGAAAAAATTCAACACGCATTTATGATTAAAAAAAACCCTACAGAAATTTGGAATAGCAGGTTTTTGTCTCAACCTGATTAAGGCTATCTATGAAAAACCAACAGCCAACCTCATACTAAATGGTATAAAACTGGAATCCTTCACACTAAAATCAGGAACAAGACAAGGATATCCACTATCATCACTCCTGTTCAATATAGTTTTGGAAACATTAGCCACAGGAATTAGACAAGAGAAAGAAAGAAAAGGAATAAAGATGGGAAAGGAAGAAGTCAAGTTGTCATTATTTGCAGATGACATGATACTCTATATAGAAGACCCCAAGAACTCCACCAAAAGTCTTCTAGAATTCATAACCAAATTCAGTAAAGTAGCCGGATACAAGAGCAACACACAAAAATTAGTAGCTCTTCTGCACATGAACAACAGAGTCAATGAGAGAGAGATAGGGAAAACAATTCCTTTCACAATAGCATCCAAAAACCCCCTGAAATATTTAGGATGAACCTAACAAAAGAAATCAAAGGCCTCTTCTCTGAAAACTGTAGAACTCTGAAAAGAGAGATTGAAGATGCTATCAGAAAATGGAAAGACATCCCTTGCTCCTGGGTAGGAAGACTCATCATAGTGAAAATGACTATACTTCCAAAGCTGCTATATAGATTCAATGCAATCCCAATTGAAATCCCAGCAGCATACATCATGGACCTTGAGAAAACAATCCAAAAATACATTTAGAACAAGAAGAGATCCAGAATAGGAAAGGCAATTCTAGGCAACAGAGGCATGGCAGGTGGTATCACAACCCCCAACTTGAAACTATACTACAAAGCTACTGTGATAAAAAGAGCATGGTACTGGCAAAGAAACAGACCTGAGGACCAGTGAACAGATTAGAAGATGTAGGAACAAGTGCAGACATACCCAGTTACCTCACCTTTGACAAAGGAGCCAAATACCCTCAATGGGGGAAAGATAGCCTCTTTAATAAATGATGCTGGAAAAATTGGGTTTCAACTTGCCAAATATTAAAACTAGACCTACATCTCTCACCATGCACTGAAGTAAAAGTCAAAATTGATTAAAGATCTAAATGTTAAAAAAGAAACCTGAAATGGCTGGAACAGAGGTTAGGTAGAACTCTTGAAGACATTGCTGTAGGAAAAGATCTTATGAATAAAATCTCAGTTGCCTGCGAACTAGCACAATCAACAAGTGAGATCTCTTCTTACTAAAAAGCTTCTGCACAGCCAGAGAAACCATCAACAGTTTGAAGAGACAAAGCACAATGTGGGAAAAATGTTCCTCAGACAAAGGTCTGCTTTCTAGAATTTATAAAGAATTTAAAAAATCAAACCTCTCAAATTTAAAGACCCAATCCAAAAATGCTTATCTGAAATGAACAGGCATTTCTCACACAAAGAAGTAGAAATAGCAAATAAACATATGAAAAAATGTTCAACATCACTGGTCATTCGAGAGATGTCAGTGAAAACAATGCTGAGATTAGACTTCACCCCTGAAAGAATGGCTGCTAGCATGAAATCAACCAATAATAAATGCTGGTGGGGCTGTTGGGAAAGAGGAACCCTGCTCCACTGCTGGTGGTTGTGTAGACTGTTGAAACCACTGTGAAAATCAGAATGGAGATATCTCAAAAATCTAGGACTGGAAATCTCATATGACCCAGGTATTCCCCTGCTGTGTATCTTCCCCAAAGAATTAAAAGAATCATACCACAGTGATATATGTGCACCCATGTTCATAGCAGCACAATTTGTAATAGCTAAAACTTGGAAGCAGCCCACTTGCCTGCCCATCAACTGGAGACTGTATAAAGAAAATGGTTTTTTTTAATAGATTGGAGTTGTAGTCAGCCATAAAAATTAAAAATTAGAGACATTTATAGCTAAATGGACGCACATTAAGGTGATACTCTTAAGTGAAATATATAGGACACACATGTATAAATGCCAAATAGTTTCTCTAGTGTGAGAAACTGAAAGTGTAATTAAGGAATAAAAGGTATAATTAATAATGTGGAATAGGAAGAAAAGGGGCAAAGGGGAAGGGGAAGTGGGAAGGGTAGGGGAAAGGAAAGAAAGTAATGGAATTAATATGAGAAAATGAAAAAATGGAAACAAAGTCTTTGTAAATAGGGAGGGATGGAGGGGTTGAAGGGAGGGCAGTGGAAGGGGGAAAAAATAAGAACCAAGAGAGATTATGTAAAGGTGGAAATTTCCAATGATGAATGTCATTATATTGTATACGTAAAATGTATCAATAAAATTAATTTTAAAAATTTACATAAAAAACCAAACAAACAAAAAGATCTGTAGGGCTGGGGATTCAGTGTTTCTGCTGCCTGCCTCTCAAGCACAAGGTCCCAAGTTCAATCCCCAGTACCAAAAAAAAAAAAAAAAATCTGGGAAGTAATATCTGAGAGGGGAGAAACAAAAAAGATGATCTGGCAATTGCACTGTTTGCTTGGAAAAGTTTCCAGCCACAGAGAAAGGAGGGGACCTCTGGTGGACTTACAGGCTTCTGTAGTGAGGAGATGTCAACTAAAATATTCTCCTTTCACATATAAATTCACATGCTCTCCTCTTTTTCCTTTCCTAAATATTTCACTTTTACCTTTTAATAGTAGAAATATTGTCACAATTTTTCTAAAAGATCTCCCACTTGGACTTGTTATACAAAAATACCAGGAAACAAAGGCAAAGATCAGATTATACATGGTGCCTTCTTGCCACTACCTACTTGTTCAGACAGCCTTGCCTTCTGGTTATTAAAGACCAAGTGGGCCCAGCAAAGCTGCCCAGTAAGTCAGACAGTTAACAAGTTTGAGTAAAAGTACTGATGATGATTACAGTGCAAGTTGTTTTTTTTTTAATTAAATGAATCAAAACACTTGATTCATGAGAAAGTTTAAAAGCACTACAATGGACTTCAAAGGCTTTTAGTTGACCAACAGAGAAACATTTTTTTGTTTTTATAAAAGCATACCAGCAAGAAGGAGAGTACGAAATTGGTACAGTGGCTCAATTTGCCCTACATCTCCAAAGAAAAAATTCCCAATTAGTCGCCAAATGCCAGAAGTGAAAAATGAATAAGAAATTTCCTTGAGAACAGAATGCCTGTAGCTAAGGAATTTCTTCACTGCCAGAACAGGGAGTTCTTGAAGCTCTGACTGAACATCATTTCTTTCACAATTGTAATGGAACAATAGATTTTATTTACTTCATCATTTTCATTGTGGTCCTCTTGCTTCTCCATCATTGTATATTGGGTGAGTATGGAGTGGGGGCAGATGGGAGCCCAAGAACAGTAAGTTTGCTTTCTACTTTGCCAGAAGGTTGTACTCTCCTCTAAATCACACAGAAAGGCTGATTCATCACCCAAAGGTATCCAAACTTGAATAAGATGCAATAACTAGATAAGATATTTGATTGCATCTCTTGGAGAAGGGATGTTTCTATATGTAAAAAGGGGACATGGATACTTGGGTGGCCAGAGTGACAGTGTAACAGAACATCAAATTTCTCCCCATGCATTATTTCCCTCCTACTTCTTTTTGGAAATGGATTGTTTTGATTTTTAGTTAGAACAAGGTATCTAGCTAGAAAGAAGACATTCTCAGAACTTCCTTGAAGAACAGACATTATCACACAATTAATTACCAATACAATAAGTGCAAATAATTCTTGAACTCTTGAAGTCATGCATTTAATATAAAGCATATTGCTTTCCACTAACTTTCCACTTCTGCATGGCAATCCAGTAGCAAACTCTCAGACAAACACTTCAAACAAGGACTGAACACCCTTACTGAACAGTAGATCAGTTTCTCTGGTTTGGTTCCCTATATGATCTCATGGAGAAAACCCTACATTTTTATCATGCACTTTAATATGAGAAGATAATATTTTAGACTTGTTTTGATTATGGAAATTTTAGTTCATTTTTTATCTTTTTAAAAAATTATACTTTGGCTCCTGCTTATTCCTTGAGATTCCTATGACATTTTTAATATTCTCCTTAAAATATGATGAAATATTAAAATTTACATTTGAAGCTTAATTATTCTAAATATTTAACATATACAATTGATCTAGGATTTATAGGAAATAAGTCGTAGAGCTGGGAAAACTTATGATGTATTTTTAATCTTAAATTTTGACAGTGTTGCCTTGATCCAGCTCTTTTCCCATACAGGAAAAATATTCTTCAATCAATAATTTTATCTTTATTATTTTTAATATACCAGAGTAGTTATAGCTCTATTTTTTCAATACTAAATTACTTGTACACAAATTTATATTCATCTCTAAAACTCACTTTTAGAATTTATTGGTTTATGATCCATTGTTAAATATATCTTCTTTAAAAAATAAAACCATTGCTTCTCTATTTACATCCTGGGTTTTATTTGACACTCTTTTTCTAACACATATATATGTGTACTCCCTTTTGTGCATCCACAGACACAAAGACATAATTTATTTCTTGTGTCTGAATATTTTTTTCTTAAATTCTTAAATTTACTGATTATCTTTCCTTTTTTCTTATTTAGGAATCAATTTTCTTCTAGTAGATCTCTAATGACATTTAAGATGTATTGGAGGTAAAATTTTTTCTATTTTGGCACTTTCATTATTTAATATTTTGTCATTCTTTACTCCATCACTCCACAATAACTTGGGTTGGTCCTATTTCCCTGTTTGAAACACTAAAATGAACACACACATGCAAATTATTCAGCTCACTTTAATAGGCAATTTAATATATTCTCCTTATGAAGCAGAATGGTGAAGTCCAAACATTATCTTGAGGACATCAGGCAAATGCATGACATTGCTGAAATAAACTGAGTTGTTATACTAATGTTAAGAGTTCCTGAGGTTCCAGTGATTTTTTCTTTATGTGGATCTTAATAGGGGTGGATTTTAACCAAAATCAAGTTGAGATATAAAAGTACTAAGCTGACTTAAAGACTATGGATAAGAACAGAAGGAAGGAGCATTCTATTGACTACAAGCTGCTGAGGGCCTCCATCCCAGGAAGGATTTTACCTTCCAGAAGCTCTAGACTGGCACCCCCTCCAGTGCTTACATGGCTGACTTTATATTCAGTGTTCCACTTAGCACAGCAAGTAGCAGTGTCTCCACCTCCTATTATGGTGACACAGCCTTTGGAAGTGGCCTTCACAATCGCATCCATGAGGGCTTTGGTTCCCTTGGCAAAGGCATCCCATTCAAACACTCCCACAGGACCATTCAAAACAATTAGCTTTGCTTGGGCCACAACTTGAGCAAACTTTTCATTACTTTCAGAACCACAGTCCAAACCCATCCAGCCAGGAGGTATGCCAGATTCTATAGTAGCTTTCCCAACTTTAGCATTCTCATCAAACTTGTCAGCAGTGATGAAGTTAACAGGAAAAGTAATCTCGACACCATTCATATCTGCTTTTTCCATGATATCTTTGACAATCTTGGCCCCCTCCTCATCGAACAAGGAGGCACCGATCTCCATGTTGTTGAGCACCCTAAGGAAGGTATAAGCCATCCCACTACCAATAATCATGTAATTGACCTTGTCCAGCATATTTTTGTTGAGTTGGATCTTGTCTGCCACTTTGGCCCCACCAAGTATAGCCAGAAAGGGTCTCTCTGGGTTTTCCAAAGCTTTGGCAAAGTATTCCAGCCCCTTCTTCATCAGGAATCCAGATGCCTTCTGGGGCAGATTCACACCCAGCATGGAACTGTGAGCTTGGGGTGCAGTGCCAAAAGCATCATTAACATAGACATCCCCCAGCTTGGAAAGGGATGCTCGGAAGGCTTCTATTTTATCTGGCTCAGCTTTCAACTTCTTTCCAGAGGGATTTTGGGCTTTCTCTCCTTCCTCCACATGGACGCACAGGTTCTCCAGCAGGATAACTGACCCGGTGGCAGGGCTGGCTCAGGCTTTCTCCACTTCTGGACCCACACAGTCCTTCAGCAACACAACATTTTTGCCCAGTAAGGTTTTGAGCTCGGCAGCAACCGGCTCCAAGGAGTATTTGTCAGGCATGGCAACACCGTCAGGCCGGCCTAGGTGATTCATAAGAAGGACACACCTGGCTCTGTGATCCAGGCAGTGCTTTATGCTTGGGACAGCAGCTTTGATTCTCTGGTTATTTGTAATTTGTTGATTCTTCATGGGAGCGTTGAAGTCGACCCTCATGATGACTCATTTCTCCTTAACATCTAGTTTGTTCAAAGTCAACTTTTTGCAAAGAGACATCTTGACATATATTACGGCTTGGGCTGACCCCTAGACCCACTGCTGGAGACCTCTTAACTGCTTCTAGTTGCCGAGCAGCTGGAAATTTCTAACGCCTCATTTTTGCCCCACCTCTTCCTTCTGGCGTTGAGGCTCTCCACTATTGGACCTGGATCCTGTCAATCTGGATTTACAATGTTACCAGGTGCCCATTCTAACTGTTAGGAAGGGAAAATATTTGTGGTACCTGCATTGGGGAGAGTTGGAGAAATGAAGAATCACCAAAATAAGAATGATCAGAAGGGCCGAGCCTTCTGCTGGTTCCTTTATCCCACGTCTACTTTGACAACTACTCCTATTCTTAAATTAGAAACAAAAGCTAAAAGACCCAAACATTCTCGAGACCCTGGATGACTACATACTCCTTTCTCATGCTAAATCTTAATTATACTGATGTGTTATAAACCTTTGCAGTGAGGAATGGGAATCATACCATATTTTCAATACCTTGTTTTATCCATCCTCAGACTACCACGAACAAATACTTGGTGCTTTCTGCAGTAAAATGCCTTAGCATCGCAGCAAAGACAGTATCAGTAAAACATTGAGAGTGGTCCTGAGATTTCTTTTAGTCCACTAAGTATTGATGAGACTCTTCACTTTTTCCCTCCTTTCTTTTACCTTGATTCCATATACAACTTAGAAACTGAGCTGAAAAGGAGCATAGTTTTCTTGAAGATGGAAATTTCTGCTAGAAATGAAAATGAACGAGATTTTAATTTTGGAAAAAGCAAATATGTGTTGCTTATTGGTTTATTATTACAGTAGTTCTTTACAATTTTTTCATTCAAGTTTTTCCATAAGTTGAATGTTTTACATATGTAGCATGAAGATTTTGACAGAAATGAATTCAAAGTATTCCTTCAGGATGGCTATAATAAAGTCAGATAAAAGCATTAATATTATTATAGGTTATTTGAAATCCTTCTTTGTTGCTGGAAATCCTGTAAAAACTATTCTAGCCATTAAAAAAGAGTTTGGCATTTCTTCAAAATTTTAAACTTGGAGATATCAGATGATTCAGTAATTGTATTTCTAGTTACATACTATAATGATATCACTACATTATTAATATTAAATGACTGCAATCCTAAAACCTGACAAAAAACAATTATTTTTCAAAGGCACATAATAATGAAAACTCTAATTTGTTTAGGAATAAGATATGCAACAACTACTTTAGTAAATAGTTGATATTTTTTCTCTACATAAACATGCATTTACTGAGTTATTAATACTATTCTTAGAAATCCACCCAAGTACATAAAAGACATGTTACTTGAAAATTTGGTATACAAATGTTTATAGTAGCTTTATTAATAATTGTAAAAATTGAATATCCTTCAACTAGTGAATGGATAAATTATAATAAATACATAAAATAGATTTTTTTGTATTAAATTCTTTTATCGGTACATGGTAGGTATACAACACAATTACATTTCTCATTGGGAATTGTACCTTTACATAATGCATCCTGGTTCTTATTTTTTCCCCATTCCTAGCCCACCCTTCACCCCCTCCACCCTTCACTATTTACAAAGATTTTATTTCCATTTTTTGCATTTCTCAGCATTTTTCCTTTCCCTTCTTTCCTTTCCCCTGCCCCTCCCACTACCCCTACCCTTTTGGACCTTTTCTTCCTATTTTACATTATCAATTATTCATTCTAATCCTTGGTACATTTTAGGTATACAATATAATGACATTCATCATTGGAAATTTGCACCTTTACATATTCTCCTTGGTTCTTATTTTTCACCGTTGCCCACCCCTCCCTTCAACCCCTCCATTCCTCCCTATTTACAAAGATTTTGTTCCTATTTTTCCATTTTCTCATACTAATCCCATTCCCTTCTATCCTTTCCCCTAGCCCTCCCACTTCCTTCCCCTTTGCCCCTTTTCTTCCTATTTCACATTACCTAAAAATAGATGTTTTAAATAAAAAGAACAGTCTAGGGAAACAAAAATCCTGAAAAAGACTTAAATATGTTTTGGTAAATAATAGAATCCATACACAAAATTGTATAGATACTGTATGATTCCATTGATACAAAATATGAAAACATATAAAAATATAGGGATAATAAATTTATCAGTGATTGCTGTGTGTTAAAGAAAAAGGGAGTTCAGGGGTTGTTTTTAGTGTGGCAGAACTTTTCTATATTATAAAAGAGTGGTGAATACATGATTGCACTTATTTGTCAAAATGCACAAAATTGCACATTATAAACCAGGGTTTATACTGGATTCAAATTACAAACATGAACCAAGATTTTGGTAAGTCTTGGTATGGAAAGCAGTCTCTGAAAAAAGAGCTTAATTCCATTATTGTATAGAAGAAATCTCACCCACCATCAGTGATGTGAGACAAAGAAGATGACTTTAGTAACTTCAGTTTGAGAGGCTAATGACAAAAAGGACTGTAAATATATAATATTGAAAATTGGTAAGCTTATCAGAAGAATAGTTTAATAATTCTTAAACTACATGTATAATGGAGATTAACAAAATCAATAATAATAGTAAGTAATGGAAATTAGGTTATTACTTTTAGAAAAAGGAGTTGCATAAGCAAGGAGGAATCTGCAATGAACTCTGTAGCACTGGAGTCAGAGTCAGAGATAGCCGTATGAATTCATATTAGGTTCAGTGTAACTGCACATGTGAAGATACAGAAATAACTTTAGATATATGTATATAAATGTGTTCGATTTCTGTAGCTACTGTAGAAAATTATCACACATTTAGATACTAACACAATTTTGTCTTCAGATTTGAATATCAGAAATTCAGATTGGCTTGGATGGTTTCTCTGGTCTGGATTTTACATGGCTGAATACAAAATTTTTGTTGGAAACTTACTAACTCTTTTAATTTCTCTCCTGTTCTAACCCTTACTCACTACAGATTTTCATATATAAAAATTTGAATGAAAAAAATTTGAATGCATATTAAAGATTATTATTTTGTATGAACTTTGAAAAATGTCTTACAGTCAGTCTTTAAAAGCATCAAGCATGAAACAAACAACAGTAGAAGAGAAAGCATTTTTAAAGTTAATGGATATTGCTTTAACCAACCAGTCAGAACATCACAGGCTAAAAGCCCTCTTGCAAGAATGAGAAAAAGTGCCTTGCAGCACAAAAATATTCCAATATTTTATAAAAAAATAATATTTATATTTGGATGTAAAATGTAAGATCTACATGTTGCTTAAAGAGAGAATAAACTATGCTTAGATAGTTTCTTTAGCTAAAAAGAAAGAAGCTAAGATTTTTACAGTAGACCAAGAATTTAAAGACCATTTCTTACAATATTCTACTGACTATGGACAACTGTTTGCATAATTTTATTATAATTATTTAATGAAAAATATAAATAACAATGAAGAACTGTTTTCAAAACAGGTGCATGATTAGCCAGAACTAGTGGAGCATGCCTGTAATCCCAGCACTCAGGAGGCTGAGAGGCTGAGGTAGGAGGATTGCCGTAAGTTCAAGGCCTGCCCTGGCTACATAGTGAATTTGAGGCCAGCCTGAACTACATAGCAAGATTCTGTCTCAAAAACAACAGCAACAAAAAACAGGTGCACTATTTATTACTCTCAAATTGGGATTGGCTTTATGGCATTGTGATTACTCAATATATATTTTATTTCATATTTATGAAATTTTGTCATTGTTTTTATTTTCTTTGATGTAATATGTTTTACAGGTTATTTTTCAGTTCAATATGATTTGCATTGAAGACACTCAGAGCATATAAATCTTTCTGTCATCAAAAATTGAAAAAGAAGTAAAAGTAAATGTTAATATTAACTATTTTGATAAAAATTTTAGGAACAATATATTTTATAAGTCAAAAATTAGTTTTCTAAACACTAACAGGCTACATAATATCATGAAATAGTTCCTGGATTAGAAGTCAGGAATTGTAATTTCTTTTGCAAATTTCCCGTATATGACCCTAATTGCCAATTATATTCCTCCAGATAGATGGTTTTCTAATCTTTAAAGTAGAGATAGAGATGATTTGACCTGCTTTACTCGTGAGCTGGTCAAGAGGTACAAAGGTGAGACAGCTTTTACAAACTAGAAAACAATGAGCACCAGCTGGTGATTCTGAGTTGTCTCTACACTCAGAGATGTTTAACTTGAAAAAGGGGCCAGGGATTTAGCTCAGTGGTTCCGGCGCCTGCCTCACAAGTGCAAGGTCCCGAGTTCGATCCCCAGCACCCCCCCAAAAAAAAGAAGAAAAGAAAAAGGCAGCCTAAAAGGCAGGATTTATTTACAAAGATTTGTGATCACCTAAGTATTGAAAGGATCCTTATTATTTTACTCTCTCAATTATCTAAGGCATATTTATTAATTTACATACTGAGTTTCACTCTGCGTAAATGCCCTGGTCTCCCTAGCCTTGGGCCTTCTGTGCTGCTGAACTACTCCATCCCAGAAAGAGAAAGAAAAAAACATGTGCACTCAATGGTTCAAAAATAAAAGATGCAGAAATATATACCCAGATTGATAACTTTCTTTAAATCACTAGAAAATTTCTTTTTTTTTTTGTTAAATTATTTTATTGGTACACTTTAGGTATACAACACAATTACATTTCTCATTGGGAATTGTACCTTTACATAATGCATCCTGGTTCTTATTTTTTCCCCATTTCTAGCCCGCCCTTCACCCCCTCCACCCTTCCCTATTTACAAAGATTTTATTTAAATTTTTTCCATTTCTCAGCATTTTTCCTTTCCCTTCTTTCCTTTCCCCTGCCCCTCCAACTACCTCTACCCCTTTGGACCTTTTCTTCCTAATTTGCATTATTGATTATTCATTCTAATCCTTGGTACATTTTAGGTATACAATATAATGACATTCATCATTGGAAATTTGCACCTTTACATAGTCTCTCTTGGTTCTTATTTTTCACCCTTGCCCAGCCCTCCCTTCAACCCCTCCATTCCTCCCTATTTACAAAGATTTTGTTCTTTTTTTTTCCATTTTCTCCTATTAATCCCATTCCCTTCTATCCTTTCCCCTAGCCCTCCCACTTCCTTCCCCTTTGCCCCTTTTCTTCCTATTTCACATTACCTATTATACATTTTAGTCCTTATTTACACTTTCAGTTTCTCACACCAGAGAAACTATTCTGTATTTATACATGTGTGTCCTGTTTATTTCACTTAAGAGTATCGCCTCAATGTGCATCCACTTAGCTATAAACTTTTCTAATTTCTCATTTTTTATGGCTGAGTAGTACTCCATTTTATTAAAAAACCACATTTTCTTGATCCAATCTCCAGTTGATGGGAATTTGGGCTGTTTCCAAGTTTTAGCTATCACAAATTGTGCTGCGATGAAGATGGGTGCACATATATCACTGTGGTATGATTCTTTTAATTCTTTGGGGAAGATCTCCAGCAGTGGAATAGCGGGGTCAAATGGGACTTCCAGTCCTAGTTCTTTGAGGTATCTCCATACTGATTTTCATAGTGGTTGCACCAGTCTACACTCCCACCAGCACTGGAGCAGGGTTCCTCTTTCCCCATAGCCCCACCAGCATTTGTTATTGGTTGATTTCATGACAGCAGCCATTCTTTCTGGAGTGAAGTGGAATCTCAGGATTGTTTTCATTTGCATCTCTCAAATGACCAGTGATGTTGAACATTTTTTCATGTATTTATTTGCTATTTCTACTTCTTTGTCTGAGAAATGTCTGTTCATTTCAGATGCCCATTTTCGGATTGGGTCTTGAAATTTGAGAGGTCTGATCTTTTTAAGTTCTTTATAGATTTGAGATAGTAGACCTTTGTCTGAGGAAAAGAAGGTGAAGATAGTTTCCCACATTGTGGGTTGTCTCTTCACACTGTTGGTGGTTTCTCTTGCTGTGCAGAAGCTTTTTAATAAGAAGAGATTCCACTTGTTGATTGTTTGTGCTAGTTCACAGGCAACTGAGGTTTTGTTCATGAAATCTTTTCCTACACCGATGACTTCAAGGGCTCTACCTAACCTCTGTTTCAACTGGTTCAGAGTTTCTATTTTAATATTTAGATCTTTAATCCATTTAGATTTTAGTTTAGTGCATGATGAGAGATATAGGTCTAGTTTTGATCTTTGGCAAGTTGAAGCCCAATTTTTCCAGCACCATTTATTAAAGAAGGTATCTTTCCTCCAGTGAGGGTGTTTGGGTCCTTTATTGAAGATGAGATGGCTGAGTGTGTCTGGCATTGTTTCTGCATCTTCTAATCTGTTCCACTGGTCCTCAGATCTGTTTATTTGCCAGTACTATGCTGTTTTTATCACAGTAGCTTTGTATTATAGTTGCAGGTTGGGGATTGTGATACCCCCTGACATGTCTCTGTTCCCTAGAATTGCTTTTGCTGTTCTGGGACTCTTCTTGTTCCAAATGCATTTTTGGATTGTTTTCTCAAGGTTCATGAAGTATGCTTGTGGGATCTCAACTGGAGTTGCATTAAATCTATATAGCGGTTTTGGAAGTATGGCCATTTTCACTACATTAATCCTTCCGACCCAGGAGCAGGGGATGTCTGTCCATTTTCTGATATCATCTTCAATCTCTCTTTTCAGAGTGCCATAGTTTTCAGAGAAGAGGTCTTTGATTTCTTTTGTTAGGATGATTCCTAGGTATTTCAGATTTTTGGATGCTATTGTGAAAGGAATTATTTGCCCTATTTCTTTCTCAGTGAGTCTGTCATTTGTGTAGAGGAAAGCTATTGATTTTTGTATGTTGACCTTGTAACCAGCTACTTGACTGAATTTGGTTATTAAGTCTAGAAGACTTTTGGTGGAGTTCTTGGGGTCTTCTATATAGAGTATCATGTCATCTGTAAATAATGACAATTTGACTTCTTCATTTCCTATCTTTATTCCTTTTATTTCTTTCTCTTGTCTAATTGCCATGGCTAATGTTTCCAGAACTATATTGAACAAGAGTGGTGATAGTGGACATCCTTGTCTTGTTCCTGGTTTTAGTGTGAAGGATTTCAGTTTTCGACCATTTAGTATGATATTGGCTGTTGGTTTTTCATAGATGACTTCTATCAGTTTGAGGTAGAGACCATGTATTCCAATTTTTGTAGGGTTTTTATCATAAATGCATGTTGGATTTTGTCAAAGGCTTTTTCTGCGTCTATGGAGATAACCACATGGTTTTTGTCCTTGGCTCTATTGATATAGTGTATTACATTGATTGATTTGCATATATTGAACCATCCCTGCATCCCTGGGATGAATCCCACCTGATCAGGGTGTATGATATTCTTGATGATCTTCTGGATTCTATTTGCCAGTATCTTATTAAGGATTTTTGTATCTATGTTCATAGTGAGATTGGCCTATAATTCTCTTTTTCAGTTGGGTCTTTCTGTGCTTTGGGTATCAAGGTGATGTTTGCTTCCAGGAATGAATTTGGGAGTGTTGCTTCCCTTTCCATTTCATTGAAGAGTTTAAACAGTAGTGGCAGGAGTTCCTCTCTAAATGTCTTGTAGAATTCAGCAGTGAAGCCATCAGGTCCCGGGCTTTTCTTAGTTGATAAGTTTTTTTATTATGTTTTCAATTTCATTGGTTGATATTGGGTTGTTTAGAATTTTAAGTCTTCTTTGTTCAACTTTGGTAATTCATATGTATCTAGGAATCTGTCCATTTCTTCTGTGTTGTCCATCTTATTGGCATATAGGTTCTGGAAGTAGGTATTGATGAACCTCTGGATTTCTTCCTGGTCTGTTTTAATTTCACCCTTTTCATTCTTAATTGCATGGATTTGGGCCTTTTCTTTCTTTTTTCTGATAAGATTGGATAAGGGTTTGTCAGTTTTGTTGATTCTTTCAAAGAACCAACTCTTGGCTTCATTGATTTTTCGTATTGTTCTCTTAGTCTCCATTGCATTGATTTCTCCTCTGATCTTTACAATTTCCGCCCTTGTATGAGCTCTGGGGTTGTCCTGCTCTTCTTTTTCTAGAAGCTTGAGGTTCAGCATCAGTTTGTTTAATTGGGCTCGTTCTGTTTTCCTAATATGCGTTTTCACTGCTATGAATTTTCCTCATAAGACTGTTTTCATTATGTCCCATAGATTCCGATATGTTGTATTGTCATTGTCATTTAATTGAAGGAACTGTCTGATTTCTTCTTTAATTTCCTTTCTGACCCATTGGTTATTCAGAAGTGTGTTGTTCCATTTCCACATGTTTATGAAATTTTTCCAATTTCTTTTGCTGTGGATCTCCAATTTCATTGCACTATGGTCTGATAATAAACAGGGGATAACTTCAATTTCTTTTCCCTTACTTAAGCATGTTCTATGTGTGAGTATGTGGTCTATTTTTGAGAATGACCCATGTGCAGCTGAGAAGAATGTGTATTCTGATTTTGTGGGGTGGAAGACTCTGTAAACATCTGTTAAGTTCATTTGTTCAAGAGTTCGATTGAGTTCTAGTATTTGATTCCTTATTTTTAGTCTAGTTGATCTATCTATTTGTGATGGGTGTTGAGGTCCCCCACTACAATTGTATTACTGCATATATGACTTTTCATGTCCGTTAGTATTTGTTTTATATAGTTGGGTGACTACTGTTTGGTGCATAGATATTTATGATTGTCATCTCTTCCTCTTGGATTCTGTCCTTTACAAGGATGTAGTGTCCTTCTTTGTCTCTCTTAATCAGTGTTGGTTTGAAATCTTCTTGATCTGCAAAGAGGACAGCTATTCCTGCTTTTTTGGGGGGTTCCCGTCACATGGAGTATTGTTTTCCACCCTTTTACTTTCAGTCTATGAGTTTCCTTTTGAATTAAGTGTGTTTCTTGTATGCAGCATCTTGTTGGATTTTGCTTCTTGACCCATTCTGCCAGTCTGTTTCTTTTGATTGGTGAATTAAGACCATTAACATTGATGGTTATAACTGTAATGTATTGACTTGTCATTGCCATGACGCTTTCTTTTTGTTGGGTTCTCCCCCTCTACGTTTAATTTCTTGTCATGCCAGATGGGTTCATTCTGCTTTGCTTCCTGGGGTTGTGATCCTCAATGTCTGTTTCTAGGATATTGTGTAAAAATTTTGGAGTGCTAGTTTCGTATTCATGAAGTTCCTAAGGTGCTCTTTGTCATGAAAGTATCTTATTTCTCCATCCATTTTGAAAGATAGTTTTGCAGGGTACATCAATCTGGGTTGGAGGCTGTTTTCTTTTAGGGCTTGGAGTACATCACTCCAAGCTCTTCTTGCCTTGATGGTTTGTGTTGAGAAGTCTGCTGTGATTCTGCTGGGCTTTCCTTTCTATGTGATTTGCTTCTTTTCTCTAACTACTTGTAGAACTTGGTTCTTCTGTTGAGTTTCTGGAATCTTAACAATTATATGCCCATGTGTAGATTTTTTTGATCAAGGCTAGTTGGAGTCCTATATGCCTCATTTATCTGTATGTCAAATTCTTTTCCCCTCCTTGGGAAGTTTTCTGCCATCACTTCTGTGAACAGTTTTTTTATGTCATCTGCACTCTCTCCTGTTTCTTCATTGACTCCAATCAGTCTTATGTTATTCTTCTTTGCATCGTCTAGCAGCTGCTGGATTGATTTCTCATGCTCCCTTACAATTTTGAAGCAATTTTTCTTTTCCTGGTCATTAATTGCATCTTATCTTCTATATTAGAAATTTTGTCCTCACATTGGCTCATTCTGCTGTGTAGACTTTCATTGGAGTTTTTCATGTCCTGAAAATCTATTTGCATCTGTTTTATGGATTCCATTTGGTTCCTATGTTGGGATTCCATCATGTTCCTCAGCTCCTCTCTAGATTTATTAATCATGTCTTGCACTAGGAGCACAATCTCTCCTGTTATCTGAGAAATTATTTCTGATTTCATTTTTTACAGATCCCCTTTTGTTGCCAGTTCAGTGTGTCCAGGTGTTTGAGTATCAGAGTATTCCATCTCATTTCCCTTTGGGGTTGCTGTAGGTGATCTGGAAGTCTGGTTTTGAGACTTATTTACGTGTTTTCTCATTTTGATTGGGGGGGTGGGGGGGTGCTGTTGGTGCCTGTGAAGATCACCTTCTCTGAGCTGGGAGAGGTGGGACAGGGGCCAGGAGCAGTGGTAGGGATGGTGGCCCAGAAGCCCCTTCCTCTGGGCTGGGAGCAGCGGGAGGGATCGTGGCAGGAAAGCCCCTTCCTCTGGACCAAGAGCAGTGGGATGATGGCTCAGAAGCCCCTACCTCTGGGCCGGGAGCAGTGGGAGGGTTGGTGGCTGGGAAGCCCCTTCCTCTGGACCAGGAGCAGTAGGACGGAGGCTCAGAAGCCCCTATGTCTGGGCCGGGAGCAGTGGGAAGGATGGTGGCCTGGAAGCCCCTTCCTCTAGGCTGGGAGCAAAGGGAGGGATGGTGGACAGGAAGCCCCCTCTTCTGGGCCAGGAACAGTGGTATGGTGGCTCAGAAGCCCCTACCGCTGGGCTGGGAGTGGTGGGACCCAGTACCATGGTCTGGTGGCCTGGTGTCCTCTGCATCTTTGTAGTGTGGAACCAGGTGTCTGTACAGAGGAGCAGGGCGGGTGTTGTCCAGTGGATTGCTGCTGGGGCGCGGGCTGATTCGGTGTGTTCCACATGACTCACAACTTCAGTGATCACTAGAAAATTTCTGTAGAGAAAGGTTAAATATTCTATGGTTTCTCTTATATGAGAAACTCGATGTATAAATAATTAAAACAGGAAAATAAAAATAGGAAACTGATGTAAACTTCGTAGAGATGGGAAGAGTGTAAGGGTGGGGGAAGACTGGAAGGAGGGGAGGGGAAGGAGTAAACAAGATTAAGATTCAATATCAATTCCCTATCATCAGTGTATTCATTATGTATCACAAATGTGTGTTAATACAAAGTAAGCAAATAAAATAAAACTTCTGTAATGGTATTTTCCAATTTTTAAATAAAAATACATATTATTTAAAAAACTATATACATTTAATATGCTGTTTTATGTGCTAAATAACAATAGTATATCTACCCTAAGTAACTGAAAGCTATCTGGAATGGTTATGGTCCAATTACTGTATTATAGTGGCACAGCAGGTACACCTAATGATTTGTGGTAGTTGTCTTCCTCTAAATATTATTATTAGCAGCTCTTACCCCATCCAATAAATTGGGGAGATGTGTGGCCATGGTGCTGGAACTTTCTCTATATTTTAAATGTATGCCCACCTTGATTTAGATAACCATGTACACAGTAGTGAATACTCCCACATGTCTAGGGGATACCATGCTGGTCACTATAGCTGTGAACTTTTGTCAATGGCCCAGAACTACCAATGAGTACTTTGTGATGCACCAGACACTCCAGCCCTTTTCACTTTTGCTCTCTCTCATGGTTTCTTGAGTTATTCTGAAAAGATTTTCAACCTTAACCTTATCTCATCCCCTGTTACAGGGAAAGATGGAAGCAGAATAGCAACCCGGAACATGTTTGTTGGGAATAATGCCATTGGTGGGAAACAAAACACAGGAACAAAGACCTGTATTAAAATGTTTAGTACATGGTGGGGGAGTAACAAGTTACTTTATCCAAATTCACTAGTAATGTGACAAGAGAAGAATCTCCAAAGGAACAGCAGAATGATGGTGGGCTGGACTGCAGAAGGACGCTTCTTTTGGTGCAATAAAAACAAATGGACATTTCAGATGCCCATTTTTCGATTGGGTCTTTAAATTTGGGAGGTCTGATCTTTTTAAATTCTTTATAGATTCGAGATAGTAGACCTTTGTCTGAGGAAGAGCAGGTGAAGATTTTTTCCCACATTGTGGGTTGTCTCTTCACACTGCTGGTGGTTTCTCTTGCTGTGAAGAAGCCTTTTAATAAGAAGAGATCCCACTTGTTGATTGTTTGTACTAGTTCATGAGCAACTGAGGTTTTGTTCATAAAAACTTTTCCTACACCATTGTCTTCAAGGGTTCTACCTAACCTCTGTTCCAACTGGTTCAGAGTTTCTATTTTAATATTTAGATCTTTAATCCATTTTGATTTTAGTTTAGTGCATGGTGAGAGATACAGGTCTACTTTTAATCTTTGGCAAGTTGAAGCCCAATTTTTCCAGCACCATTTATTAAAGAGACTATCTTTCCTCCAGTGAGGGCATTTGGCTCCTTTGTCGAAGATGAGATGGCTGAGTGTGTCTGGTGTTGTTTCTGCATCTTCTAATCTGTTCCACTAGCCCTCAGGTCTGTTTCTTTGCCAGCACCATGCTGTTTTTATCACAGTAGCTTTGTATTATAGTTGCAGGTTGGGGATTGTGATACCCCCTGCCATGCCTCTGTTACCTAGAATTGCTTTTGCTATTCTGGGTCTCTTCTTGTTCCAAATGAATCTTTGGATTGTTTTCTCGAGGTCTATGAAGTATGCTGCTGGGATCTCAATTGGAATTGCATTAAATCTATATAGCAGTTTTAGAAGTATGGCCATTTTCACTACATTAATCCTTCCGACCCAGGAGCAGGGGATGTCTGTCCATTTTCTGATATCATCTTCAATCTCTCTTTTCAGAATGCTATAGTTTTCAGAGAAGAGGTCTTTGATTTCTTTCGTTAGGATGATTCCTAGGTATTTCAGATTTTTGGATGCTATTGTGAAAGGAATTATTTGCCCTATTTCTTTCTCAGTGAGTCTGTCATTTGTGTAGAGGAAAGCTATTGATTTTTGTATGTTGACCTTGTAACCAGCTACTTGACTGAATTTGGTTATTAAGTCTAGAAGACTTTTGGTGGAGTTCTTGGGGTCTTCTATATAGAGTATCATGTCATCTGTAAATAATGACAATTTGACTTCTTCATTTCCTATCTTTATTCCTTTTATTTCTTTCTCTTGTCTAATTGCCATGGCTAATGTTTCCAGAACTATATTGAACAAGAGTGGTGATAGTGGACATCCTTGTCTTGTTCCTGGTTTTAGTGTGAAGGATTTCAGTTTTCGACCATTTAGTATGATATTGGCTGTTGGTTTTTCATAGATGACTTCTATCAGTTTGAGGTAGAGACCATGTATTCCAATTTTTGTAGGGTTTTTATCATAAATGCATGTTGGATTTTGTCAAAGGCTTTTTCTGCATCTATGGAGATAACCACATGGTTTTTGTCCTTGGCTCTATTGATATAGTGTATTACATTGATTGATTTGCATATATTGAACCATCCCTGCATCCCTGGGATGAATCCCACCTGATCAGGGTGTATGATCTTCTTGGTGATCTTCTGCATTCTGTTTGCCATTTTCTTATTAAGGATTTTTGCATCTATGTTCATTAGTGAGATTGGCCTATAATTCTCTTTTTCAGTTGGGTCTTTCTGTGCTTTGGGGATCAAGGTGATGCTTGCTTCCGGGAATGAATTTGGGAGTATTGCTTCCCTTTCATTTTCACTGAAGAGTTTAAACAGTAGTGGCAGGAGTTCCTCTCTAAATGTCTTGTAGAATTCAGCAGTGAAGCCATCAGGTCCCGGGCTTTTCTTAGTTGATAAGTTTTTAATTACATTTTCAATTTCATTGGTTGATATTGGGTTTTCAGAATTTTTAGGTCTTCTTTGTTCAACTTTGGTAATTCATATTTATCTAGGAATCTGTGCATTTCTTCTGTGTTGTCCATCTTATTGGCATATAGGTTCTGGAAGTAGGTATTGGTGAACCTCTGGATTTCTTCTGGGTCTGTTGTCATTTCATCCTTTTCATTCCTAATTGCATGGATATGGGCCTTTTCTTTCCTTTTTCTGAAAAGGTTGGCTAAACGTGCGTCAATTTTTTTGATTCTTTCAAAGAACCAACTCTTGGCTTCATTGATTTTTTTTTTTTATAGCTAAGTGGATGCACATTGAGGCAATACTCTTAAGTGAAATAAATAGGACACACATGTGTAAATACAGAATAGTTTCTCTGGTGTGAGAAACTGAAAGTGTAAATAAGGCCTAAATGTATAATAGGTAATGTGAAATAGGAACAAAAGGGGCAAAGGGAAAGGAAGTGGCAGGGCTGGGGGAAAGGATAGAAGGGAATGGGATTAGTATGAGAAAATGGAAAAATAGGAACAAAATCTTTGTAAATAGGGAGGAATGGAGGGGTTGAAGGGAGGGCTGGGCAAGGGTGAAAAATAAGAACCAAGAGAGACTATGTAAAGGTGCAAATTTCCAATGATGAATGTCATTATATTGTATACCTAAAATGTACCAATGATTAGAATGAATAATTGATAATGTAAAATAGGAAGAAAAGGTCCAAAGGGGTAGGGGTAGCGGGAGGGGCAGGGGAAAGGAAAGAAGGGAAAGGAAAAATGCTGAGAAATGGAAAAAATGGAAATAAAATCTTTGTAAATAGTGAAGGGTGGAGGGGGTGAAGGGCGGGCTAGGAATGGGGAAAAAATAAGAACCAGGATGCATTATGTAAAGGTACAATTCCCAATGAGAAATGTAATTGTGTTGTATACCTACAATGTACCTATAAAAGAATTTAATACAAAAAAATTGATTATATTGGTTATCATTGATGTTTAAGTGCCTAATATGTTATTATAAAATGTTTACATTGGTTAAAAAAAAAAAAAAGGAAGTACTGCAGCTGAAAGAAGTTCTGAAGTACACCTATTGATGCTAAGGACCTAAAGCCCCTCCTCGAATTTGCCATACTTTAGGGGGGGTGTTCTCTTTGGGAACTGCCCATTCAGCAGTAACAGCTCTGTTCTGGTTTATGTCTAGATTTCCTTTTGGTTTATGGGAGGATTATCACTGACCTACCCTTGAAGTGGAGTCCAGTCAGAAGAGACAGGTCTCTGGGGTGTGGCCTGGAAGGTTCATCTCCCTCCCTAGATCCTCCCTTCGCTCTTTGCTTCCTGTTAGCCCTGTCTCTGTGCCATGTCATCTCATGTTGGAGCCCGGGGGCTATGGACTGAAATGTGAGCAAAATTAACTGTTCTCCTTTTAAGTTCTGGGTGTCAGGTATTTTGTCTCAGCAAAGAGAAATAACTAAGACCAACTCCCTACCATTGCATTACAGTACTACTGTGATTAGCCCTCGCTGGTTACTGAGGCTCTATGTACACCACTTTAAATTAGTGTTTCTTCAAACTAGAAGTTGTAAGAGCTGTAGTTTAGTCTTTGACCTTCTGAGTACCCTATGTCATTCTTCTAAAAGTTATCTGCTCTTCTTCAATACTATTGCACATAGCTAAGTCAGGTAGAGACTGATAAGCAGTTAGAAAGGGACCATGTCCAAAATGGAGTCAGAACAGAGATGAGGCGAACCAGGCTGTAGTGGAGGGTTGATCTGAGAGAAGGTAGGCCCCCAAATGGAGACACAGTGGCTGGGCCAGGGAGCCTCCACAGAGATAAACAACAGTCCAAAGCTGTGTTCTAGCTATCTGATCCAGTAAGCCTGACCAATATGACAAACCTGAACAAACCATCTAATAAACACTTAGCAAAATGACCAGAACACTCTAACCCTCACTCCTACCCCTTCTGGAAATGCTTTGTTCTTCTCCACTCTTTGTAACCTTCCTTCTTACCTTGTTTTTCTAGTAGATCAATATTAGCTAAGTGACTATATTTGTAATCCTATAGGCTGGTTTTATAACTTGACTCGTGATAACCTGTGATGTGATATTGCTGTAGAAAAAACTGCTAGATAAAGAGGCTCAGAGGCACCCCAGTTCTACGAGCTCTCCTGACTCTCAGGAGCATTCTCTTAATGAGGTGTTCCCACTCTTAACCTTCCTCATTCTCGAGTCTATTCATTGGAGTTGTGAGACACAAACTCAGCACATCTTACGTATTGGGAGTTAATTCCCTGTAACTATACTTTTAACCCAGTCTACTCAATTTTGTCCATGGAGCCAGTGTTGTGACTTATTCTCTTCAAGCTTTATCTTTAATACTATACCTCAGTCTCCAACAAACAAACAAACCCTAAAAACCAAACAATAAATAAAACAATAAAAACAAAAAACCCCAAAATATTCTCTTTCTAGATCTTAAAAGGAAAGGTAATCATATGATTCTTTCCTTTACAAGGGTTACTAATGCAATCTTTATTAATATCTTTGATATATTCATCTAATTTGCCTTACTAATTAAAATTGTTTTACTTCTAAGAAAATAAGTTATACTACAAAAGTCTGAGGCATTTTTTTGGTACAACACTGGTGCTTGAATTCAGGACTCTCACACTGAGACACAGCTCCAGTGCTTTTAATTTTGAGGCAAGATCTTGTTAAGTCACTAAGTTACCCAGGCTAGACTCAAAATCACTATGCTCCTGCCTTAACTTTCTAGAGTGGTGATTAATTTTTCATTATATCAGTACATGTAAGGGTAAATACATTATAGGCTAATGACATATTCAACAAAGGGGAGACAAAATGCCTATATAAGTCAGAATACATTCACTTACTGAAGTATATTAGATATAAAAGTAATTATACATTTATGTTAGTTTTGTAATATGAAGTTAAGTTTTAAAAGAACAGAATATTGAATTGTACATGATAGATTGTTTTTTAAAGAACAGAATATTGAATTGTACATGATAGATTGTTAGCCTTCTGTTATATATTGAATGACTATGTCCTGACCACTCTCACCCTCATATGGTGGCACACAAACCCAAATTTTGTATTTCTTTGGAGAACAGACTACTGAGAAAGTAATCGAAGTTCAGGGAAATCACAAGGTTGGGATCCTGATCCAACATATTCATGTGCTTAGAAAAGGTACCAGAATGTGCTCCACCCCTACATGCATGTGCATGCACACACACGCACGCACACACACACACACACACACACACACACACACGGCAGAGACCATGTGAAGACACAGTGTGGAGGTGGTGATCTGCAGCCAGGAAGAAAGCCCTCATTGGGAGACAACGAGGACAGCTTGATCTTGAACACGTAGCTTTCACAACTGAGAAAATAAATTTTTCTTGTTCAAGCCATTCAGTCAATCATATGTTGTTATATTGTCTGACAAAATTAATATGGATTCTCCTCTTTAGTACTTGAAGCCCAGGTTATTTCTGAGTGAGTTCCAAGGTCTGGGAGCAGTGGCAGGTTGAACCCTGGAGCCCAGGTCTGCGTTCGGGCATATGGGTCACAGCCAGGCACCATGAGAGCTGGTGCTGCTGGGACTGTCCAGTGCTCAGGCTCAAGGCAGCTGTGCTTTTCCCCTTTGCTATGTGACAACAGCTTTATGAGAGAGAGAGAGGCCGTCCAATGTTTCAGATAGCCTCAGAGGGTGTTTCCTTGAAAAGAGACAGTGATTACTCTGTACTGTAGCTAGGGCTGGAAATGGACACATTTTGATTCTCCTGGAGAAGAGTCCTTAAAACAGGACTTCATCCCCTTCTCTCATGAAACTAATAACCAGACAAAAAGCCAGGCAAAGAATTAAAGAGACTAAATAGAAAGCCAAGGGAAATAGTTTATCTTCATGAAGAAAGGAATTATCTTACATGATTTCAAAAGTAGGTCGACATTGTAACCACAGTGATTCAAAAGGGAGAAAATTTTATAAAAAGAAATTAACTCTTGGAAGTTCTTCTGATTTTGCTAAATCAATTATTTCAGTTACTTTTTAGCAACATAGTGAAACTCATAATTTAGACATTGTGATGTCTTTGTCAGAAAGAGTGGAGGGACAGAGATATTATATGACCTCCTGATAACTTGGTTGCTTGTTAGATGTTGTTGAAAATGGACCTTTGTTTATTTTAGCCTCCATATTTACTTCCTATTATCTATGTCATGCTAATGCTTTTAATCATGTTAAATCCTTACAGTGGATAATAGCTACATTCTTCAATGATATTTCTAAGTCTCTCTAGCTGATAAAACTCATGGGCTAAATCCAAAAACACTGATTTCCCTCAATTTGTGCATTTGCATTTTGCTTTTACCAAAACTATATTGTGAGTTTGGGGAGGTTACACTTTTATCTTCACATCTCCTTAAATGCCTTATAGCTAAGGATTATTTATTCAGTACTTTCCCACTGATCAACCTACAGAGACTTTTTCTATAGCTTCCAAAGACCTGCTCTTACCTAGTTTTCTTGGCCAGGAAAATCCCCTGGTGATGGTCTCCAGTGGGCCTCCCGAAGAACACAAGGATTAAAGAGGCCTTCTTTTGTTTGTCAAGTCAGAGCCAATTAAATATGTTCATTTCTTTCACTGTCATTGACCATGTTTTGCACACTCCAATCAGAACAATTTATGATTGCTGAGCATGATCAAATGAACAGGATACAATTAATTTCTCTCTCCAAAACTCTAGGAATCGTTAGATGAGCCCAACCATCAAATATCCACCCCTGAGCTGTTGACCTTTTCCCACATGTGCAAACGTGGAGTGTAAAGTTGCATTTTCTTTTAGCCTGAACCATTCCAGTCCTTTCTGGAGAGAGATGGAGAAGAATCTTGACAATGTGGTGCTGAGCAGGTAAACATTTCAAATGTGGTAAACATGACAAAGATTCAACATCATCAAAACATTTAGTTCCCTCCCACCACTCTTCCATATGGGCTGCTGTAAACAGCAAGTTTAAGTGGAGTGTGAAATGCTTGCAGTTCATCTGGTAGAGAAATTCAGAAGGTTTTGGAAAAATTAAGGAAAATAATTGCTTCTATCTTGGCATTCACTTGTATGTAGGCAATTTCCAAATGTTTGCTGCTATAGATTTCCTTTGCTGTTTCCTATGAACAAATCTTCACTTCTTTTAATTCATTTATCTTAAAAGAATTATTTTGTTATGTTCAAATAATTTAGTTAACCATTCTTCGTTCTGTATCTGTCCTTTTAAAAAGACATTAATAATTCCCAGTGTGTCATCAGAGGGAAGCCAAATCCAGAGATATCAAAGATTTGCAATTTCAGGTCCTTATAGTTTGCTGCTAATTACGGATCTACAGCAGAGAAAATCTTTCTGAACTATAAATAAATGTATATGATTTAATTAAACAGCAATATATACTTCTCATTGTTATTAGAACCACTATTGTTTGAAGCACCTGAAAAAGAAAAAAATGTTCTTACATGTTATCATTGCACATTAAGTAACAAACAGATTTATAGAACTTTTACAAGCTTGCCATGTGTTAACAGTCCACTTTGTAGAAATAAGGATTTCTAAACTACAAAGTAGAAAAACTTTGTTTAGTGGCAGAACTCATTGAATTGTTCATTTAAAAAGTAAGCCTACTCTAACAGTATATTTTGCTGCCAACTCAGAATTAACTTTGAAGGAATTAGAGGAGCAAGGGAGAACCATGTCAACCAAATGAATACCAAAATTCTAGCAAAAAATAAGAAAAAATTGACATGGTCTCTAGTATGTGTGTTTGAATGTGTGCTTCTCTATGTGTATAAGTGTCTATACATGTGTCTTAGTTACTTTCTTATTGCTGGGACAAAATACCGGACACCCACAAGGAAGAGAGGTTCAGTTTGTCTCACAGTGCAGAAGTGTCAGTCCATGTTCAGCAAGCTTAAACATGGAAAGGCCTGGTAGAAGTGCGTGCATGGAGGAAACCTGCTCCCCTTATGGCGACCATGAAGCAAACAGAGAAGTGCGGAGCCAGTAAAGGATATGCAGTCTTCCAGGCCACACCCCAGCAAACCTACCTCTCTGATGAGGCACCAGCTCCTAACAGCAAGTCAACTACAGAGACCCCATGGTCCCATCGTCTTCCAAAGCCCCGCTTATGAGCACACGAGTCTCTCGGTGACTTCTACATATAAACCATAACAACACGTGTGGTGAAGGTGAAGGGAGGGGGAGTGTTGCACCACAAGGAAGCAGCTAGCCCGATGGTATAATGAAAATAATGGCTTTTAATTCATATTCTTACCTTAAAACAATCCTTTCCCTTTATTTATAAAAAAATTATGCAGCAGCAGAACAGAAACTTGTTCTAGTGCTATAGATCAACAAGATGGCATCAGGGGAACATCTAAGTCATTATGGCTTAAATGAAGTAAGGTAGGCTCAGTGTATGAATGAAGTAAACGAGGCTCATGTTCTCATGTGTATGAGGAAGCTAAGAAGGTTGCTTTTAAGGAAGTAGAGAGTAGAATAATGATGAGTGGAGGAGAGAAAAGCTGGGAGGAGGATGAGATACAGTGATTAGAGCTGGTTATCAAAATATAGTTAGATAGCAAGAAGTTAGAGTGCTCCACAGCATAGTAGGAGAACTAGATGTTACAACTTAATATATATTTTAGAATTACAAGAGAAGAGTCCATAGCTTCTGAACACTAGAAAATGATAAGTAATTAAGGAGATGAAAATAACCATTACCCCTACTTGATCATTATCTATTATATACATGCATTAAATTATCACATCATAAATATGTGCAATTATTTCATGTCAATGACAAAATTTTTTTAAATGACTGGGACTAACTCATAGAACTGTAAACACATAGATCCTTCATATTCAAACTGAAAAAAAGTCAAAGAAAATCAGAAAAAAAATGGAATATTAAGGGGAGACATCCTTATCTTATATCTGATCTTTGAGGGAAAGCTTTGCATTTCTCACCATTAACCATAATGTGAATTGTAGTTTTAGAATATGATTTTTTATTAACTGAGGACATTCCTCTCTATTCTAAGTTTGTGAGGAATGCTATCAATGGACACTGAATTTGTCAAATGATTTTACTGCATTTATTGAAATGATCAAGTGGTTTTTCTACTAGAGTATGTTGTGGGATAGATTATATTACCTAATTTTGAATGCTGAGCATATCTTGGTTATGTGTTGTATTTTGGCACTCAGAAGTTAATCTTCCACTATTTACCCTCTTCCCATACTTTGTAGCCTCTACTGTTCACTATTCTACTATTTATAATAAAATTAATTTCAAGGTTTTCTACAAAGCTACAGGAATAAAGATAGCATGGAATTGGAAAAAATAGCATACTAGACCAATGGGAGGCGAGCGCAGACTACATAGAACTACATTCAACTGATGCTGATAAGAAGCGGAACATTCTGATAGAACCAAGACAGATTTTCACCTGAGTGACTCTGCAACAATTGGACAATCACAAGCAAGAAAAATAATTTTAGACACAGATACTACTTTATTCACAAAATTTAGTTCAAAATGTATCTCAAACCTCAATGTAAAAGAGGAAGCTTTAAAACTCCTAAAATATAACATGGGAAAAAAGAGATAGATGATCTTGGGTATGATGGTGAGTTCATCCATAAAATACAAAAAATTCCATCACAGAAAGAAATGATTGATTAGCTGCATTTATGAAACTTAAAATTTTGATTCTGTGGAAGACCTGTAAAATAATAAGGGAAGCCAATCAGAGAAAATATTTGTAAAAGATACATATCATAAGGGCTAGGGGTGTGGCTCAGGGGTATTGTGCTTGCCTAGAATGTGTGAGACCCTAAGTTCCATCCCTAGCATGAAAACAAGCAAACACAAGTATTTCATGTATTTTAAATATACAAATAACTCTTAAACTCAACAATAAAGTAATATACAACCTAATAAAATTAGGGAAACAACTTGAAAGGTAGATATGCAGATGACAAGTAAAAGTATGTTAAACATCAAATGATATAATTTGCATCTTATAAAGAAATAAAATGATTTATCATGCCTATTAAACTAAATTACTGACAACAGTAAATGCTAATAATGATGTGGAAAAACAGGAACACTAATTTGTTTCTGCAAAGACTAATATTGTGAAGCCATTTGGAATGCATTTTGGTAGTTTTTTTTTTTTACAAAACTATGTATATTCTTACTATATGATTCAGCCTGTAGTAATCACATAGGATTCTCACCCCTCCAATTTAAAACTTATGCCCACAGAAAAACCTGATAATGAATAAAAAAACCTTTGTTCATAATTTCCAAAACTTGTAAGCAATGAATATGTTTTTCAACAGGTGAATGATTTCATAAGTGCTAGATATATACAATAAGGCAATGCACAGTGCTTCCAGAAACTGAGCTATCAAACTATGAAAAGAAATGGAGGAATGTTAAATAGATATTATTGAGTGAAAGGAGCCCATCTAAAAAGTGACCTACTGTAGGATTCCAATTGTATGACATTCTGCAAAGGACAAAACTATGGAGATAAAAAGACTAGTGGCTGCAAGGTGCTAGGAGAGAGGGAAAGACAAATACACAGAACACAGACAATTATTAAGACAGTGAAACTATTCTCTATTAACTTACATTGGCAGGTTCATGCCATTAAACATGTGTCAAAATCCATAGAATATACAACACTGAGAGTGAACCCTAAATAAATTGTGGGTACGGAGTGATGGTGTGTCAAGGTAGGGTCATTAGTTACAATACAGCACTGTGGGACAGGGCATTGTAATTAAGAGGTGGGGGGGGCTTATTTCAGGACTCTCTGTACTTTCTGCTCTACTTGCTGTGTGCATATTGTTGCTTCAAAAAATTCTATTAGATAATCTTTATTTTAAGATGTAAAAAAAACCAAGATGTAAGAACTCTGGTGTATTGAAAAAATACTTTCTGTACCAATATTTAAAAAATGTACCAAAACAACAAATACATGTATATAATTAGACAAGACATCTATTAGAAAAAATATTTGAGAAAGACGCATTTCATTAGCATATATAGATATATGTGTGTGTCTGTTTAGATATATATGTAGGTATGTAAATTTATATATATTCACTTATGTCTTAAAGAAAAGAGTAAAGTAAAGCATTTAAAATAAGTGATTTGGGGCTGGGGATTTAGCTCAGTGGTTCCACTGTCTGCCTCGCAAGCGCAAGATCCCAAGTTCAATTCCCATTACCAAAAAGAAACAAACAAATAAATAAATAAAATAAATAAAATAAGTGATTTGCATCTTCATGGGTATCTAAGGTGAAAGAGCAGGAACTTGATAACCTCTGTCATCTGAAAGAGCTTAGAACATCTAGAACACGATCTGGGAAACAGCATTGGAGACAAGAGCAGCAAAGGTGAACCAACATTTGGCTCATTTCCTGCCTGGGGAAAGTTTCCAGCCAGAGAGGCAGCACAGGACCCCAGGTGGACTTCAAGGCCTCTGAAGTGAGGAGATGCCAACTAAAACATTCTTCTTTCATACAGAACTTCATCTGCCCTCCACTCTGTCATTTGCTAAATATTTCTTTTTTATCAGAGGGCTTGACTTTTATAGATTTAATATGAATACACATTGAGTTAGGGATCAGCAACTGCTGCAAAATTTAGATTTTTACAAATACTAAGATTGGAAACTATTTAAAAGTAATTTTTATCAGACATATCCACTTTTTTTAGTTTCACTGTGAAAATACATAGATTTAGGGATCTCAAAGTCTGATACAATGTTCAGCAGAGCTCTGATTTGATAAGATGGGAAATTAGTTTAAAAAATTAGCAGAAATTAAAGGCCAAGAATATATTTTAATTTTATATTTTAATTTATTTCATCCACAACATTATTAGCTGGTATTGCCTGAAATAAGTTATTATAATTAAGATTATTTTGTTGAAAATACATAGAAAATACATGGCTAGTCATGTTGAAGCTTGTGAGTTAAATAATTAAAATTTCAATGTTGGGCAAAACAAACCCAATAGGGTGAATCAGTACACCAGACGTTCCTGCCATCTAGTGGTATAGCACCTTAACTTTAAGTATTTTAAAATTTCGGTATTAACAATTTGAAAACTATTTTTAATGCAGAAAATGAAAATTTGTCCTATAAAACTGTTTCAATTGCACAGAATAATATATATATATATATATATAAATTCATTCACCTATATCATATATGCATGTGAGCATTTTTACCTGACCTTGTAATAAAAGACATTGATTCTTTATTCAGTGCTTTCAATTTTTTTATTTAATCCTCTAACACCATTTAAAATTTTGTTCTAATAACACTTGATCATTTTTAAATTGTATTTTTTTGGTACCAGGAATCGAATTCAGGACCTTGTACTTGCCAGGCAGGCATGGCACCACTGAGCTAAATCCCCAGGCCCAATTTTTTAAATATGCTTTATGACTTTATTTTCCATTTCATTTTCTTGTCTTCTTAATTTCTTTTAACTTCTTTTACAATGTTATTTTTCCTCACGTGATGTATACTTGTTATCTAATTGTTCTAATTTTTTTCCAGCAAATCACCTACACAAGTATGCTCTATATAGCTCTTCCAGTATATTGTAAAATTTTTATAGGATTTTTTTTTTCTTTTTTTTGGTACCGGGGATTGAACTTGGGTCCTTGCAATAGGATCTTATTTTTGAAGAAGCTTTAACTTCATTCATTGTTTTCATAAAAGTGCACTTGCAAAGAGGCTAGGAAAACTGTGTAGTGGCTCTAAGTGGCCTGGGTTTCTAAAATCTGCTTCAGAAGAGACCCAGGACTTTAGGAACCAAATAATATTTCTCAATTGGTGAATCAAAGGGTCTCAAATGAAAAATGAATGAGAAAGTTCCTCTAGAGAATAGAACCAGTCTACCCCAGCAATTTCTCCCACTGCCGGGACAGGGAGTTCATGAAGTTCTGATTAAATGTGATTTCTTTCACAATTCTAATGAAACGATGGGGTTTGTTACTTCACTGTTTTTTATCATGGTTTCACTCACTTTTCCATTGGTGTATATTGGGTGTATATGGAGTAGGGGAATAGGGAGGCTGAGAAACATGAGTGTATTTTTACTTTGCTGGACTGTTTAGCTCTCCTATAGTTTTACATAGTAATGTTAGATATATCACCAGGATGTATCTAAATATGAATAAGATGCAATAACTGGACAAGTTATCTGTTTGCACCTTTTGGAGAAGGGATATTTTCTTGTAAGAAGAGTGCCTGGATACTTGGATGGCCAGAGTGACAGTTTGTGCAGTGGCTGTACATGATCTGGGTTTTCAACATCTGCTTCAGAACTTGCCATGGACTTAGGAAGAAGAACAGAATATCGGCTCTCCCAGAGATGAAAATCTAGCCATGCCAGTGTCACAAACAGCAGGACCAAGATCATCGGTGATGTTATAACATCAGTAAAATTCTCCCTATATGTTACAACAGTAAAATCTTCCCAGGACATTATTTCCCTCCTACTTGCTTTTAGAAATAGATTGTATTGATTTTTAGTTGGAACAAGATATCCAGCTAGAGTTACTATTCTCAAACCTTTCTTCTGGAGTAGACAGCATCTCACAACTAATCACCAATACAGTAAGTGAATGTAATTTTTAAACTCTTGAGGTCATGCATTTAATATAAAACTAATTGCTTTTCATTAGCTCTCTACCTCAGGCTGGCAATCCAGCAGCAAAATCTCATTTGGACAAAGGATGATCACCTTATTTAACAGTAGTAGATTTGTGTTACTGCTTTGTTTTTCTACAGGATCTCATGGAGAAAAGCCTACATTTTTGCCCCCAACTTTTATGTAAGAGAGTAAAAACAAAAAGGTTGTTTCAACTACAGGAGTTTTGCTAGTCGTTTTTTAAATTTGTTTTTATAATTATATCTTAACTCTTACTTATTCCTCAAGATTATTATGGCACTTTAATATCTGGGATTGTGATACCTCATGATTTGCTATTGTTACTCAAAACTGCTTTTGCTACTCTAGGTCTTTTCTGGTTCCATATGATTTTTTGTTTCCTCTAGATCTATGAGGAATGCTGTTGGTATTTTGACTGGGATTGCTTAAAATCGAGATATCAGTTTTGGGAGTATAGCCATTTTGACTGTATTAGTTCTGCCTACGCAGGAACAAGGCTTTTCATTTTCTGATGTCCTTATCCATCTCCTTTTTCAGTGATATGATTTTCATTATAGAGGTCTTTCACTTCTTTTGTTAGGTTAATCCTAGATATTTAATTTTTCTTGGTGCTATTGTGAATGGTATTGTTTTCCTAATTTATTTCTCATGGAGTTTTTAGTGTGCAGAAACACTTGATTTTTGTGTGTTGATTTTGCATCCTGCTACCTTGCTGAGTTTGATGATTAATTCTAGAAGTCTTTGGGTCTTGGAAATAAAAAAACTCCAAAAGACAGAAAAGAAATAAAAAGTAAAGGTCTATAATCTAAAGATGCACCTTGATATCTTAGAAAAACACATGGCAAAACAGTAGGAATGAAGAAATTGAGGAAGAAAGAGCACAGAAATTGAGGAAGTGAAATATTTCAAACAATAACACTATACACAGGTTAGCCAATGCAATTTAAAGTATACCTTTTATTTTGTATTTTATTCTATTTTTCCCCATTTTCACCTATCACTCTAACATATTTTACATAAATATTTTTATAAAATTTCTGTTACATAAATTTTGAATAAATTTACTATTTTAATTTTTAAAAAACATTATTTAAACTACACAAAGAATACATGCAAATCTGCCAAAATTAAATTCCTATGTTATCAAAATCACATATGAGTAATTTATTTAGGACCTTTGCATCGTTTTCCACAGATTGTTTATTGGCAATTAGTTGAGATACACATTAAAGAGAACCAAATCATGGCATGAGAATTAAGAAATTTAAGGTTGAAAAAAGAAATTTAATGTTAATGCAACAGGATTACTAAGACAGTAAAAACATAAAATATATTATTTTAAAAAAAACACTATCATTTTAAATTAGTGCTAGAAAAGGATTGATGTTTTGCTCAGATTAGGTTTTTATTTTCCCTAGACTCCAAATTATGGAAACAGTCACATGGAACAAGAAAAATGCTCTAAAAATTGTATTTTTAAAAGGGTATTTACAAAGGGAACAACAAAAATCTTAATGAAAGAGACTGGACTATATATAGATTACTGGTTAAGATGGTATGTGCCATATTTCTCCAAAGTGACTATTATTTTTTCTTCCCATCCTCTAGTTTTGAAAGTGAGTCACTAAATTCAGTGCAGATTCAAAAGCTGAGGTGGGAGGAGTGCTGAGCTCTCAATTCTTGAGGGAAAAGTATGTATATATATTATTTTGAATTCTTTCTTAAGGAAGCTTTAAGGGAAGGTGTGATCATACTCTACTGTGGAATTTATGCAGGTGAATAACCAAAAGTCTTCACTGACTTTTACATGATGAAAGTCAGGGTTAATTTGGGAATAACAGTTGCAAGTTAATTGCAAGGTTGAAATCCAGATGAGTGGGAGGAAAGTGTGTGGCAAAGAGGAATTAAAGACAGCACATACGGGCACTTCATTGGAGATGCTTATCTAGGTGGAGCTACAAAAAAAAGTACAGCCCGAGATCCATGTGACAATGTGACAATAAACTGTTTTTATTTTAGTAACATTGTGTTGTGGTAACATCATTCTCAATTTTAGCCCAATGTTTTAGAGGCTTTAATCATTGGAAAATGAAGCTTTTAGAATTATCATCTTTATTAAATTCATTTAATTTAAATCATAAAAGTATCATAACTCAAAGTTGTTATGACAGATTTTTTTTTTACTTTTTAATTCTTTTCATAAAAGTGATTTCTGTAAAACAAGAAGCGGATCCAGAAAAAAGATTCTTTATTATTTGGAGTCAAATATGTAACCACTATTCTTATAATTTCCCTAGTAGTACAGGTCAAATCTAAGTAGGTGATGTGGCCCTTCTTCACACAGCCCCGCTCATGTGTACTGGCAGTTAATAAATTTTGCCTTCACAATAGCAGGAGGCCTGGCAATTGTTCTTGACCATTGGATGACTACAGGTTACTTTATTTTTCAAATCTTCACAGTTGGAATATCTATTTTCATAATCACAACCATTGGCTGAAATAAAAATAGAACAGTCACTTCATTATCACTGTTCTCCATAGCAGACCGAGGAACAATAAATTCAGTAAGAATGGGGAGGAGACTGAGCACACAGGTTGATATTACACTGCGATGACAATTTCAAGTCTTGAGGAACATGCAAGTTCCCTTAAACTCACTGTGTGATCTAGTGATTCTTTTTAAACTTGAGGTTTTTGAAATATTTCTAACATACATTGTCTTACTTTCATCTCTAAAAAATTTGAATAAAATTAAGGGAATCTCTCTAGACCTGCACTCAGTAAAATTAGTAGGGATAAGCTGTGTGCTCCTCTCAGTTGAAAATTTATATTAAAATGTTATGTCTTCAGCAGCACCAGTTACATTCTAAGTGACAATGTGTCAAGGGGTTACTCTACAGGACAGTGAAAACACTACTCATTTTCATTATTGCAGAGAGCTTTATTGGATACTGTTCTAGAATCTAGACTCTAATCTTTCTAGGGATTCTCATAAATGATTTATGGGAAGACAAAGATGTAGAAATGTAAAAGGTGGAGACAACTATCAATATGATTATTTGATATTTCTACTTCAGTGTGTCTCAGTGGCCACAAAGTGAACAAATCTCAAACTAAATTTATCATACTATCTACAAAGCTTGATGTTTCTTTGAAATCCAACCTTACAACCCTGGTTTGGTCCTGGGAATTGAACTCAGGGACTTGCACTTGCCAGGCTGGCACTGTATCGCTGAGCTACATCTTGGCCTCCTACAACCCTCTTTTGAAGTCACACAGTATCAGAGAAATGGCACTCCTAATTACTGGATAATTCAAGTCAGGAATAAGGAATCAACAGAAGCTTATATTCTCGAACATTTGTTTTCTGAGATGGGGCTCCGGATGTTGCCCAGGCTGGTCTTGCACTCTATACTCAGATGATTCTGTTCCTTCGTCCTCTCAGTAGCTGGGGCCATAAGTGTGCACCACCATGCCCAGCTCTCTGTCCTTTTTTCAGCATGCAGAAATGCAGTGGTACCTCTGTTCATGAACTCTTTCTTTCCTTGATTCTGATCACAAATCGAGTTTGAGGAGAAATGAATCAAATTCACTGGATAGGTTCAATAATGACCTTATGGGGAAATCTGATTCGGTTCTCTTCCAGTTCGATTTGCAACCAGAATCATGGAGAGAATTGAGTTTATGAATTAAGGTACCAATTATAGTAACAAAACTTTTTTCTTTTGTCTTATGTTTATCTTTCTTTTCATTCTTTTTGGACTAATGTAGTAAAGATATCCAATTTTTTTAAGTCCATGTCTCCTAGCTGGATTTCATATAATTGTTTCTTCCTACTATTGTTACAAAACACAATTCTGACCTGGCTACTTCTATTTAAAATCATTCAATTGGCTATTCAATACTAATAAGAGAGATTCTAAACTCCTTAGGAAAGGCATTCCTCAAAGTTGTGAATTCTTGTCCTTTTCTTCTTTAATGTATAGCTTTGATATTATTTTTATACTGTATTTATTCATTCATGTTAGTACTACAAAATAATGAGGTTGGGTGTGGGAATTGGTATATGCATGTAACATATTTTGATCATTTAAAATCCCATTATCCCCTCACCCTTTCCTCTCCCCTACCTCTAACCCCTTTCCATATCTTCAAAAGTATAATCTAGTTTCCTGTCATCTCACACATCCCTAATTAATTAACTAATTAATTAGGGATCTTATATAAGAGAAAACATTGCCCAGGCTGGTCTTTTTAACTGTTTAACTTACTAGGTCTGATTTATTTTATTTAACTTGATGGTCTCCAGTTCCTTGTACTTTCTTGCAAATGACATGATTTCATTCTTCATGCCTGAATAATAATCTATCATGTATTATATCTAATTTTCTTTATTCATCCAGCCATTTATGGGCATCTCATCTATTGCCACAATGGAGCTATTGTGAACTGCTCTGACATAAACATGAGTATGTATGTATCACAACAGTATGCTGTCTTTTATTCTTTTGGAAACATACCCAAAAGAGGTATAATTGAATCAAATGGTATTATATTTTTAGTGTTTTGATGAGTGTCTATACTGATTTTTATAGTGGTTGTACTAGTTTGCATCTCCAACAACAGTATAGGATGGTTTCTGTTTCCTCATATCCTCACCATATTTCATAGTTTTTTATATTCTTGATGATATCATTAATATTCTGAATTATATTTGTTCAATTCAGTCAAAAAAGCATGCTGCAGTTCAGTCAGGGGAATGCTTTTGAAGAGTCAAAATTGCCATGAATAAGTCAAGTAATTTGTTCATAATGATTTTAATAACATATTCCAATTACGCACAAATACTCTTGCAGTTCTATTCACAACACTGGAAATGAGATAATATATGTTATTTATTTTGCTCACTCTCTTTGATAAAATATTTCTGAGGCTTTTGTGAACTTAGGTATGAATTTGATTTTTGGCTTTTAAAATTTTACATAAACTTACTAGCAATCAGAAATGCTTGTGGTTATTAAAGCTGATGATTGTAGGTACACGATGGTGGAGGGGAGTAATTTATTGTGAGAAACTCATTGGTCTATGAAGAATTGAAACATGTGATGTGTCTCTCTGGACTGAGCCATATTTTATAATTTCTAACTCTTACAGTTTTGTTTTCTGTTTTAGAAATGCCAGCTTTGGTATAATAACAATGTTCTTGATTATAGGAAACTTAGCATTTAATTACTATGAATTATTTCCCGAGAATCATTTTTATAGATTTTATTTGTAAAGGGCTCAGTGTCAAAACAGTATAAATGGATTGTGGGTGTTTGTATTACATTTAGTAACAATTTTTCATTACAAATAGTGCATATGTAAGGAAGAGTGTAAAAATTGTACTTAAAAAGGCTATGAAAAGTAGTATTAGTTTTTTCCATGAAGATGTCCTCAAATTTGCTTACATTCAGAAGACTTCCTAACTCTTAAAAAGTGTATCATGTTATTTTATGAACTAGCAGGTTAATCCATCAAACTTACTGCATAGTCTGTCCTCACAGTGACCAGGGCAACTGGCACAATGGGGTCCTTGCTTGTAAGGGGCATATCGTCTTGCCACATAATTACCACTGAAATTTGAAAGGCAAAATACCAAAAATTATTTTAAAATTTTCTGCTCCATATATACTCATCAGCAAATGTGTGTATATGTATATATATTTAAACATTTCAAATAATTATAAGCCTAACATATTCCAAATAATGCTGTTTAAACTTGTATAGTACATCCTTATCATTAGTATATGTTGGTCATTATCATCTGAATATAGAAAGGAATCAAATTCTTGATTGCAACAATGGGACAAGAGGCCAAGGCAATGCGGCTATAGTCTCTCACACAGACTGAGAAAAAATAAAACTGTGAAATAGGTGTAAAAGCATTCTAGAAGTTTTTATCTTTGCTTTCTTCTTTTTTTTTCCCCCCACTCTGACTCTCACCTCAGAAGCCAGGCCCCAGAAGTACTCATCTTTTCACCAGGAACTTAAATCATCCTCTTAGAGTCTTTTCAATTCCTTCTTCAGAACACTAATAAGACCTAGCTGAAAATTCATTTCAAAGTTCTCACTTTTAAAATTGGATCTCCACATCATCTAGTTTATCTAGACTTAAAGTGAATCATGTAAGAAGCTTCGTTTGTTGAGACCCTCTGCATTCAGTGGTAAAAAAATTTTCATGTATGAGAAGGAAATTAAAATCAACAGGTAGATTGTTAAAATAGCTTCATTACATTTGGTATCGTTGACAGTAATCTCTGAAGTGTATACTCACGCAGGACAGTAATGGCAAACCATGTAGTATTTGAAAACCGGGTTCCTAGGACAGTGAGCAATTCCACATCCCACACGGGAAGAGGAGTACCAAACCACCTACAAGCCAACAAGGGAATATATGAGAGTGTAATGGAGGAAAAGGAAAAATACAAAAACAATGTTGCAAGGTACTTTGTTTCCATGGCTTTTTATATGTAGTTAAATTATTGAATGGAATGAACAAAATTAAAAATATTACATTTCTCTGTGCATTCACTCCTTTATACTTTTAAATTATCAGAAAAATACAGACTATTTTTTCCTTACAAAAGACCTGCAGCCTATCGAAAAATAATAGCTCAAATACTCAACAAATACCAAGACTACTATACATCCTCACAAGCTCCTCCCTCACATTCCACTTTGGAATCAGACAACATTTGGATACACTTTCCTTTTAGTTTATTTCAGACCAAGGGTATTTTATTCATTTTTTCTTACCTGAGTATAGTGTCCAATTACTGCATCGGGTGTCATTGGCCCTACATTGAAGATAAAATTTCTTCTCTCATCATACCACCCTTGGATTGCAGATGACCATGAAAAGGGAGCACTTGACATAAAGAGGTTCTCACCACAGCCTACATCTAAGAGGGAACAGATCATTCATGAGGAAAGTAATAAGGAACACAATGGAACATGCACACATGCACAAACAAGGCAGAGTCCCTGGTCTTTAAACACAGTACCCAGAGCTGCTGCTGTTGGGTAATCCATAAGGAAGTTGCCTTAGATCCTTATCAGCTGTAAAATCAACACCAGCCAGTCTTGATCAGTGTATGTAGTATGGCCTCAACATGCAGAGCTGTGAGTAGATAAAGAAATCTTTCTCTAAGAACTCCTAGGATTTCTCTAAGGATCTCCTAGGACTCATTCATGCACACATTAAATTCTCCATATATATCTTAAATGCATCATATGTGCTCAGCTTTTTGTAGGAAACTTACTAACTCCCTCTAATTTCTCTCCTGTTCTAACCCATACTCACTAGAAATTTTCATATATAAAAATTTGAATATTAAAGATTGTTTTGTATAATCTGTAAAAAAATATCTTACAATCATTCTTTAAAATAAGCATGAAACAAGCAATACCAGGAGAGTATTTTTAAAGCTTATGGTTGTCTCCTTAATCAACCAATCAGAACAGCACAGGCCAAAAATCCTGCTCCAAAAATTAGGAAAAAGTATCTTGCATCCCTACAATGTACTAATATTTTTCAAGCTCTGCTAATGATATTTATATTTGGATGTCAATTGTAATGTCTATATGTTGCTTAAAGAGAGAATAAACTATTCTTGGACAGTTTCTTTTAAAAGGAAAGAAAGAAGCTAAGATTTTCATAGTAGACTGGGATTTTAAAGACCAATTTTTATGTCTTCTTCTGAATATAGACACTCATCTTCATAAATTGTAACAATTATTTTATCATAAATATCAATAACAATGAAGACCTGTCTTCAAAACAGGTCAGTTAATTTCAAACTAGGTTTGAATTATGGGATTTTGAAAATTCAGTACATATTTTATTTCATAGTTCATTTATAGGATATTTTATTACTGTTTTCATATTCTTTGAGGTTACTGTTGTTTAGTATAATGTGCATTGTAGATAACCAGAACACACACAATTTTCTGTCATCAAAAATTTAAAAAGAAATAAAAGTATGTTAATGTTAATACTAACTATATTTGAGAAAAATCAGGAATAATATTGTTTATAATTTCAAAATTAATTTTCAAAATTTAAACAGGCTGCATAATAATATGAAATGGTTATTGGATTAGAAGTCAGAAACTCTAGTGTTATTTTAAATTTTTTATATGTGACCTAAATTACCAATCATTTTTCTGCAGATAGATGGTTTTCTAGTCTTTAAAGTAGAGAAAGAGATGATTAATCTGCTTTACTCATGAGCTGGTTGACACATACAAAGGCGATACTCTGTGAGACAGATTTTCAAAACAGAAAACAATAAACACAAGGTAATGATTCTCAGTTACTGTATCTACATTCAGAGATACCTAATTTGAAAAAGGCAGGCTTAGAAGCAGTATTTATTTATAAAATTTTAATATTTGTTGATTTACGCACTGAGTTTTCGGTCTTCTTTCCTACTGTGACGGTACTGGCACTGGTCTGCCCAGGCTTGGGCCTTCTTTGCAGCTGCCCTACTCCATTCCTAGGAGAGGGAAAGAAAAAAGAGATGTTCACTCAATGGTTGAAAAGTCAAAGACACATAATATATAGTCAGATTGGTAGGCTTGTTGATATCTCTATAAAATTTCTGCAATGGAAAGTTAAAAATTCCATCGTTTCTCTTATATGAGAAATACAAAATATAACTAGTTTTAATAGCAAAATAAAGATAGATGATAAGAAGCAGGGAAGTAAGCTTTGTTGCAATGGGAAGGGATCTAGGGAGAGGGGAAAACTGGATAGAGAAGAGGGGAAGGGGTGCAAAGGACTAAGATTCAGTACCAATTCCCCACCAACAATATATTTATTATGTATCACACACATGATAATAAACAATAAATAAAATAAAGTTTCTGTAAAGGCATTTTTAAATTTTTAAAATCCAAAGTACAGATATATATTTTAGTGTGCCCTTTTCTGCTACCTAAGTAACTGAAAAATCTAAGATAGCTACGGTCTGATTATCATAATGGCACAGCAGGCACAACTAATGACTTGTAGTAATTGTCTTACTCTAAATATTATTATTATTACCAGTTCATTCCTCCATCCAGTAAATTTGGAATACATGTGGTAATTGGTACTGTTAAGTACACTTAACAGCACTGACCTACAGGAAGAGTCCTCCTGGCCCTAGATCAGGAGAGACAAGAGAATGAGCAGAAAAACCCAATGACCTTTCACTGGATGCCTTAGGATATCCTAGTTCTATTGTCATAACTTAAAACAGTCCCATAAACTTGACAGGTTATTTAAGTGTTGTCAAGAAATTTGGCCCTGACCATAAAACAAATGAAATGCCAAAATCAAGGCAGGACTTCTTAGGTAAAAATTTAGAGATGTCACTTGCCAGCTGCCTGCTCTTAGCACAGCTCACAGTGGCTCAAGTCACCTTCCCTACATTTCAACCTCTTACCATCTTTAGCATGTCACTGGCACTTGGAGAGACTGCTCTCCTGAGTTCATTGTGTTTATTTACAATCTCCTTTTGGACTTCTGGTAGGGTGGTCGACAATGCAGCAAACACTCGTTTCTAAAGAGAAATAAAATCAGGATTTACTTTTAGTATATTTGAAAATTACATACATGCTTGAATAAGTCTTTGATCTCTCAAGAAAACAAGGATCTAATTTTGGGGGTTTTTTTGTTTTGGTACCGGGGATCAAACTTGGGACTTTGCACTTGTAAGGCAGGCAGTGGCACCACTGAGCCAATCCCTGGACCAATCTAATTTTTATAATAGTATTTATTTCAAGCCAATATTGGGTGTTGAGCATTGCTAAAGCTACTAAGGCAAAGCAATGACTTTTAAATAAAAAAGTAGAATGAAGCCTTGACAATGGGCATGTAATCTATGGCAGGATAAATTTATATCTTCTCTTAGACCACAAATGCCAATTTTGGTTTTTAGAGAAGTCTTACCATAGTAATTTTTCTAGATGTACTATATGAATGATAACATCTTATGATGACAAAGGTACATGATGGGAACAACTAAAGACTTCACATTCAATTAGGCTGCAATGAGGGATTGCCATGGTGCAAACACATACTTTACTGTAGATTTTAGGGGGATCATGCTTCTCACTAGGCCTCTGATGTCTAGAAAAAGAATGCTTACTCCAAGTGCATGTGGATTGTCCATAGTCTAGTAAAAGAGTTTTATGTAATAGCACATTTTATGGAATAATTCAAAGAATAGATTTCCATTTTTTAAAAATCTTGAAATTAATTTCAAGGGAAGAAGTCAATTAATTAATGGGCTATTGCTGACTTTAACTTCTTAATAAGACAAAGCTAACTGAGGAGGTTTTAATTCAGATGGTAATATTTGAGCTTATATTTTTTGCATGTGTGGATCTGGAGAGTGGAATGGGGTTATGTGAATTGTTGGCATCAGAGATCAGAGCAATTTGCTGACCTAAATTTACATTAAAATGTCCTGTTTTATAGGGAAGAGAACAATTTTAAAGTATAAGTGTAAACTGGCAAGACCCTTATAGAATTTGTCTTAGACATTGTGATAATTTATCCACACTTCCCACTATACTGAATCCCCCCAAGACTTCAAACACGGTACTCATACATCTGACCACATTATGTTGCCATTATCTAATGTATGTCCATTTCTTCTTCCTGTTTTATATTCCTAAGGACAAGGACCATTAATGAATATCTGGTACCAGGAGACCCAGCAAAGCAACTGACTGCTTATGTAGAAAGGATGAATATATACAGTGTCAATAGTGACTAACCTCTGAATTTTACTATAGTCATAAAATAGCGTATATAGATATTTCCTACTGAGCTCACAAACCCACTTAAAATAGTTTTTTTCAAAACACAGATAAATTGATTTCTGAGAGAAAAGTAATTATTCTCTACTTCTTGTATTTGTTTTTTAGATAAAAATTCTATCTTAGAGTTTATATTGGATAGGTAACATGAATAAATAATCACAATCCTACATAGCAAGACTGCTTGATGGGATGCTATGTAATAGAGAAGGAGGGATTAATTTGAGGTGTTCAAGGTGAAGAAAGACTTCACAAAACATGATTATGAATTTCTCTGGTATTCAATTTTTAATTAATTTATAAATAAAACCATGAGAAGTCCAGAGTGGTAATTGATAAAAAGCAAGGGCCATAAAATACAATCTTTGAGAAAGTAATTGGAAAGGAAGTAAATTATGCAAATGAAACCCTAGTTGAGGAATAAATAGTCTACAGGTTGATAATGTGATATAACACAATGACCGTTTTTCTCTGTGACAAATGATGTTTTAACCAAGTGCTGGAACCTAGCTAGTATATGTCCAGATCTAAAGCAGGGTGAGATAACCAGGAGTAATGCCCTAAGTTTCTAAATTTTGGGAGCCCTCAGGACAGATGATCACCTTCCTTGGGCACTGCATCCACTGTCATTAAAGAGGATGATTTACCCTATTCCTGGAATTATTTGAGAAAACTGCATTTTAGAAATACTTGGAGTATGGGAAAAACCCATTTAATAATTTTACCTTATAAACAAATATAATTATTCTCACATAATATCTGTAAAAATTAGATAAAGATGTATGTAAAGAAGATATACTAATTTGAGATTATAGATAAACATATTAGTTTTTTGTGGGGATCATGTTTAAATGTATTAAATAAAGCCAATCAAATATGCTCCTGGGACAAAAGGAGTGTTGTTAGCTTTAAACCCATAGGCTTATGTTGTCCCATCAAAACACAGTTCAAGTACCACATGTGTTTTCAAATTTATAGTGGCCATTTAAAAAGGGATAACCAGGTAAATGCAATAATATGTCTTATTTAACAAATACATCTAAAACAGTGTTTTATTGTCATCAACATTAAACTTATTATGAGATACTTTACCTCCTTTTTGGGGGAGACTACCTTTGAAACTTTTGTGTACTTTATGTTATGCCCACCTTGATTTAGATAACCATGTACCCAGTGGTCAATACTCCCACATGGCTAGGGGAAACCGTGTTGGTCAACACAGCTGTGCACTTGTGTCAACTTGCCAGAGCTACCAATGAGTACTTTGTGATACACCAGACACTCCACCCCTTTTCATTTTTGAAGACTGATCTAGTAACCTGCTCTCTCTCTCATGGTTTCCTCAGTTGTTTGAAAAGATATTCAACCTTAACCTTACCTCATTCCCTTTTACAGGGAAAGATGGAAGCAGCATAGCAACCAGGAACAGGATCACTGAGAATAATGCCATTGCTGGGAAAACAAAACAGGGAATGAAGACCTGCATTAAAATGTTTGGTACATAGAGATGGAGGGATAAGGAGCTCCATTATCCAAATTCATTAGTAGTGTGACAAGAGAAGAGTGGCCAAAGGAACAGCATAATGATGGTGGGCTGGGCTGAAGAAGGACACTTTCATCAGGGGCAATAAAGAACAAATGGAGGTACTTGAGAGAAGTCTTGAAACACATTTATTGAAGCTAAGGACCTTTTCCTCCCAGTGCCACACTCCAATTGTGCAGCTGCTCTCTTTTGGTCAATAGTAAGAGAGCTGTTAAGGTGTGTATCTAGATGTTCCCCAAGAGCCTTATGCATGCATGGGCAGGGCTTCTGAAAGGTGACTGGTTTATGGGAGGACCACCACTGACCTGTCCTTAAGGAGTAGGGTCTGGTGAGAAGAGGAAGGTCTCTGGGATGTGGCCTGGAAGGTTCTTCTCCCTCCTCAGCCTCTCCCTTAGCTCCCTGCTTCCTGTCTGCCCTGTGTGTGCCATGTCATCCTGCCTTGGAGCCTGGAGGCTATGGGCTGATTCATTAGCTAAAACAAACGTTTCTTCTCTTAAGCTGTGGGTGTCAGGCATTTTGTCTCAGCAAAGAGAAAGTGACTAATACAAGCTCCCAAACATTGCATTACAGGAACTAGTGTGATTAGCCTGTGCTGTTACTTTAGCCCTGTGAACAGCACGTGAAGTTAGGACTTCTTTAAATTAGAAGTTAGAAAATAATATTTTCATATGATTATTTATTTTCATCCCCTATACCTCCCTTTCTCCCCATTCCTTCCAACATTTGGTCCCCTGGCATTTGCAGAACACCATCAGGTTTTTCTCTACAATTCTTTTTTTCCATTCCCTTTCCCTCCCCTCTTCCCCTAATTCCATCTCTTAGTCCTCCATCCATTTGAAAAAGATCTGTGCTCTTCCTATTTATTTACCTTTTATTTTTCTCTGTCTCTCTAATATATCTAGTATATATACTATACAATGTAATAGATACAGTAGATATACATACTGTATAGTGTATAGTATACAGTATGTATATATACATACATAGAGTATATATAGAGAGCTTCTCACATAATAGAAACCATGTGATATTTAAGCTTGTGTACTACAAACATGCACCAATAAATAAATAATTTTTAGATGACATTTATTTTGTCAGTGCTGTGCTTTATTCTTTGATCAACACAGAACCCTAGAACATTCTTCTAACAAGGATCTGCTGTTCTTTCATACTTTTAAACCACTATGTTCAACTTTGCCCATGTTTCCAGGGTGTGACTCATTCTCTGTCAAGACTTTAACACCATGCCTCAAACTCCCAAAATCAAACAAACAAACAAACAAACAAAACAAAAACAAAAACAAAAAAGAAAAAAATACATTTTCCCTCTGGATCTTAGAAGAGATTGTAATAATTTGATGCCTCCCATTTAAAGTGTTACTATCACCATCTTTATTAATATCTTTAATATACTGGCATAATTTTGTTAAGTAATTCAATTCTTGTACTCCTAAGAAAATAGTAAGTTATACTAAAAAAGTTTGAGAATATTACCACTATATATATGGGGTGGGGGTGGTACTACCCTGTGGCTTAAATTTAGAGCCTTCAGGCTGATCTACATCTCCATCTCCTCTTGTATTTTGAAACAAGATCTTACTAAGTCACTAAGTTACCTCTGGTGGATTCAAAATCACTGTCTTCCTGTGTGAACCTTCCAGAATGCTGATAAATTTTTCATTATATCATTGAACGTAAGGACAAATACATTAGAAACTTATAACATGTTCAACAATGGTGGGATAAAATGCCCAAGTAAAACAGAATGATTCCTCTTATTTAAGTATTTCAGACAAACTCTTTTAATACACTTATGATACTTTTTTTTAGCAGAGAGGAATAGTTAAGTTTTAAAAAAAAAGCAGAACATCGAATTGTACAAGATAGTTCTTTAGCCTACTGTTATACATTGGATGCGAATGTCTCTACCATCCTCAAATTCATATGGTGACACCCAAGCCCTGATTTTGTAAGTATTTGGAGATGAGTCCTCCGAGAAAGTACTGATTTTCAATGAAACCATAAGGGAGGGACCCTAATTCAACAGAATTCGTATCCTAATAAAGACACCAGAATGTGCTCCCTTACACACACAACCACACACACACACACACACACACACACACGCAGGCAGAGACCATGGAAGAAAGCCCTCATTGGGAGATAATGAGGGCATTTTGATCTTGAACATGTAGCTTTCACAACTGAGAAAATAGGATTTTCTTGTTCAAGCCATTCAGTCAATCATATGTTGTTATGTTGACTGGCAAAACTAATGCACATTCTTCTCTTTAGTACTTGAAGCCCAGGTTGTTTCTGAGTGAGTTCCAAGGTCTGGGAGCCTTGGCAGGTTGAATCCTGGAGCAGCAGGTCTGTGTTCAGGCAGGTGGGTCAGAGCCAGGCACCGTGAGAGCTGGTGCTGCTGGGACTGTCCAGTGCCCAGGCTCAGGGCAGCTGTGCTTTTCCCCTTTGCTATGTGACAACAGCTGAGAGAGAGAGAGAGAGAGAGAGAGAGAGAGAGAGAGAGAGAGAGAGAGAGAGAGAGAGAGAGAGAGAGAGAGAGAGACCGTGCTATGTTTAAGAGAACCTCAGAGGGTGTTTCACTGCAAAGTGACAGTGATTACTCTGGAGTGTAGGGTGGCTGGGAATGGAGACATTTTGATTCTCCTGGAGAAGAATCCTGGAAACAAGGCCTCATCCCCTCCTCTCATGAAACTAATGATCAGACAAAAGGCCAAGTAAAGAATGAAAGAGACCAAGAAGAAATCCTAGGGAAATTGTTTATCTTCATGTAGAAAAGAATTATATTTTGTAATTTCAATAATAGTTCAACATTGTAATTACACTGATTCACAAAGAAGAAAATTTTATATAATGAGATTAACTCTTGAAATTGTTTCTGACTTTGCTAAACCAATTATTTCTGTTACTTTTTTGCAAACTAGTGAAACTCATGGTTTAGGCATTGTGATGTCTGTGTTTGTGGAGTGGAGGGACAAAGGTGTTGTGTATTTCCCTGATGGCTACATTACTAGTTAGTGAATTGTTGAAAATGGATCCAGTCTCACTATGAACTTCTTGCTAACTACATAATTAATGTTTTTGATCATGTTAATCCTTAGACTTAATAATAATTACATCCTTAAATAACATTACTAATTCCTTCTCCAAAGGAAGATTCATGTGTTAACTCCAAAAACTCTGATCATGTCCCTGAATAGAAGCATTGAAAGTCTATGTAGTAAACTTTTTATTCTATTTAATTTTTATATTGATGTGCAGTATCTTATTTCACCTCAGTTTGTTCATCTACATTTGGCTTTTTCATAAATATACTCTGAGCTTGGGGAAGTTAGACTTCCATCTTCACATCTCCTTAAATGACTAGTGGCTAAGGATTGTTGATTCTTCTCTTGCCTAATGGTAAACTTGCAGAGATTCCTCTTATATATCTCCAAAGGACCCACTTTCAGCCTAATTCCCTTGGGGAGGACAATCCCCTGGCAATGGCTACCAGTGGCCCTCCTGGAGAACTTCAGGGCAAAAGAGAAAAACAAAATTTGAGACCAAAATTTGAGAGCAAAACAGAAAAAGATCTTCATTTTGTTTTTAGGCCAGAGACAATTAAGACAATTCTTGCCTTTCACTGTCCTAGATCATCTTTTGCATACTCCATTCAGGACAGCCTTTTAGTGAGCTATTGCTGAGCATGATTGAGTGAAAAAGACACAATTTCTGTCTCCAGAACCCTGGCAATCATTAAGAGAACCTACAATCCAAATACCCACACCCGAGCTATTGAACTTTCCAGCATGTGCAAACATGGAGGATAAAGTTGTATTTTCTTTTACCCTGACCCATTCCAGTGCTTTCTGGAGAGAGAAGGGCATGGATCCAGACAACCTGGGCTGAGAGATAAACATTTCAAATGTGGTATTTATAACAAGGATTTGTCGTCATCATCATCATCATCATCATCATCATCATCATCATCATCATATCATCAAAACATTTAGCTCCATAACACCCCATCTTCCCTAAGGGCTGCTGTAAAAAGCAAGTGTAAGTGCAATGTGATATGCTTGCAATTCCATCTGGTAGAGAATTTCCAAAGGCTTTAGAAAAATTAGGAAAAACAACTGTTTTTATCCTGTCATTCACTTGCATGGAAGCAATTTCTAAATAGGTGCAGCTACACATTTTCTCTACTGTTTCCTACAACAAACCTTGTATTTTCACCTTCTTTTTACTACATCATCTTAAAAGTTTTATTTTGCCACATGCAAATAATTTAGTTTTCCATTTTTCCTTCTCTGTTTCTCCTTGTAGGGAAAATTATGAGACAGGCAGGGAAAGGTAAGGGCCTTAGTGAGGTTTCAGGCAACTCAGGAAAAAGAAAGTTAAAATGATTACTTGAGAGAGAGCAATTAAGAGATACAGGGAGAACTGATAAACAGCCTGGCCCCACTTAGAGCCAGGGTCCCGCTTAGCTCCTCTCCACCTCCTGTTAAGTACAAAGGAGACAAAGTGGGGAGGGGGCTATATTATAGAAAACTCACCTAGTGTATAAAAAATATACTCCCTTCTTTCTCCTACCCCTTCCATTCCCCAAAGGTGCAAATTTCCAATCACAAATTTCCAATCATTATATTGTATACCTTAAATATATCAATATAATTACTTAAAAAAAGAAAAAAATATACTCCCACTTGATATATATATTCTCTCACCATGTTACTGCACTAAAATGTACATGTATGCCTTTACTAATTACTAACTTGGCCTTGTATGTAAGGCTCTATTATCAATTTCAGAGATAACACTTCAGCAGGACAAAGAAGGGCAAAAGAATCTTGCCCAAGAATTTGCACTTGGCTATGGAAAGGGTCAGTGGCCAAATCAGGGATCTCAGAGCCTAAGATAGCCAATCAAGTTACAACAACTGTCAAGGGAGGAGTGTCCCTTTCTTGCTAGGTAATAAAAGGGGCTAAGAACAAAGACCCTGGAGACCTGGCTCCAGGCTCCTACCTTACTCCAACAAGATAGCAGTCTTGTCTCCTCATTTCTCTCCTCTTTCCAATGAAGTGATTTATTTCTTTTTTAAAAGTTATTTCTCTCATTCTTTATTTATATAAGTTTATGATTCCCAGATAGCCTCATGAGATGTGACATCCTTTTTAAAAGACATTAGTAATTTTCTTGTGTGTTCAGAGAAAAGCCAAATCCAGAGATATCATACGTTTGCAATTTCAGGTGCTTATGAATTGCATCTGCAATTCACAAGTTTCAGTCCATGTTTGGTGGGCTTAAACTCAGAAAGGGCCTGGCAGAAGTGCTTGGGCGAAGGCAAGCTGCTCACCTCCTGGCAACCACGAAGCTAAGAGAGTAGTGAGGAGCCAGAGAGGAAATATGTCCTTCAAGGTCACAGCCCCAGGACTGCCACACCAACAAGGCGGGAAGTCAGCTACAGAGACCCCATGGTCCAATTCTTTTCGAAAACCCCCGCCTACGAGCACATGAGGCTCTTGGGGACTTCTAGATATAGACAAAAACAACATGTATGGTGAAAGTGCAGTCAAGGGAAGTGTTGCGTCACAGGGCAGGGGCTGACCTGAGGACATAATGACATACATAATGACTTTTACCTTTCTACTCTTACCTCAAGACAATCCTTGCCTATATTTATAGAAAAGTTCTGCAGCAACAGAACAAACACTTATTTTTTTGCTATAGTTCAACATGATGACAACGGGGAAAATACAAACCATTGTGCATGAAGAACTAAAGAAAGGCAAGATCAAGAACTGAAGGAAATAAACATGTGTAAGGAGACTCTCCAGGGGAAGAACAGTTTACCTTTTTTTTCTCTCTGAAACTTGAGGTTTGTGCAATTAAAAGAGCCATTATATCTGCTATTTATCTTTACTACAGTATATATATTGCTTCAAAACAAGTGATCTTCTTTATTTTTCTCTGCTCTTTATTCAAAGTTATATGTAGAGATTATATTTAATAACATGATTTTATCATTTTATCATGTGATGTACATGTTAACGTGAAAAATTGATCACTGAGTTTTCTACTTCTGAAGTACACCTTGCTGTCTTGTTTGGTTTTTTTTGGTACTGGGGATCGAACTTGGTTCCTTGCGCTTGCATAGCAGGCTAAATCCCCAACCCCTCTTTTGGTTTAATTCTGCATGAAAAGGAGGAGGAGGAGGAGGAGGAAGAAAAGCAGGAGGAAGAAGAAGGGCAGCTAAGTAAACTTTCAAGAGCATTTGCAGCACCTTCCCATATTGGTTACAAAGATAGACACCAAATCTTTGTTGAGGAAATTTAATATTATTGTAAGAACAGATAAAAATGGACTGATGGGGGTGATTAGCAAATGTAAGTGACAGATTGAACAAGGTGTAGTGAAGGAAGAACAGATTATCTAGCATATGGTGTTGGAAAAGTAGGCTCACTATATGGAGAAAAAATTAATCATGTTCTTTTAAGCATTGCCTTTACAGGTAAATGTATATGGATTAAATTTAAAAATAAGTAAGATAATTTACATGGAACTTTTCAAGGCCATATTCTTCTGCCCTAGTTTAACTACGTAGTACAAAGACATACATAAAGGTTTTGTTTTTTGCCTGGTACTGTGTCACTTTTATGGCAATGGTGGCAAACCTCTGACACTTGTGTTATTGTGTTTTTCTTTTAAGACAAAAGATGTTAATGTGTGAGTTAGTTTTTTTTTTCTAAACTAAAACCTACATATTCAGCTTAATTGCAGTGTTGGCACCTTGTAATAAATACGTGGGTTTTGGGTTGCAGGTTGGACATTCATCTCTAAAAGGTTCTCCATCACTGCTCTATGAGCTTATTTAAAATTCACAAAAAGCCACAAAGAAATGTTACTCCATACTACATTTTACAAGTGGCAACCCAGGCATTATCGGCCACTTAGGTTCATAAACTTAAGTTTGTCTGCTTGCTACCAATCAAATGAAAGGAGGCCATACATTTGGGTTAAAGGGAAAAATAATTTATGTAAAGCAAGCTCTGAGGAGATAGAGAAAATTATTTTCCTGAAATTACCATTTTACTATATACAGATTTGTTAGGAGATTTTATAGCAGGAAAGGTGCTGGGCAGAATATAAACAACAATAGACATTTTCTGGCTAATTCCACCCCTTCCTGGACCCAGACCTCTACCTCTCTTGCCTAAGGGAATGAAACTGCATTTGACCTCCTGGTGTCTGGAGTTGCAGACTGCCTCCATTCCTCTCAGTGGAGGAGAGGTGGGGGAGCCATTTTTGCCCTAGTCCTGAGGAATTTTGGAAGCCATTTGACTCTAAAGGAAAAAGAAATTTGACATTTAAAGTTCCATTTTACACCAGGATGAGAGAGTTAATAATGAGAAACCATAAAGATTCAAGTACAGAACTGACAAGTCCAGTCAGTTTGGTTTCAAAGCCCTCACTCCTTAAAAGTACAGCAAAGAAAACTTTTTAAAGGCTTATGCAGATCAGAAAATATATCATTAAAAGTGCTAGTGCATGTGTATAGAATATGTGCATTATATCTATGGACACATATTAAGATAAGTCATGGCACAGAAATGTATCTGACCCAATATTTCTAATTTAAAGTGTAATAGTTAATCTTCATTCTAATCACTGTCATTTCATCAGGAATCTATGAGACAGAAAGCAGTCATGTAAATAGACAGTTTGCAACACTGCTAGACTTCATATGTAAGAAATAAAAAAAAAATATTTAAATAAAAATAGCTGCCTTACAAGTTCCTGGAAAGCATCTTTTCCTTTCCAAGAACAAAATCCTTTCCTTTTTCTTGAATTGTATATATACTATCACTGGTCTTCTTAGCTGTGTGTGATTTACACTGCTTAAAAACTCTGTTTTTTCCAATCCATCTCAGCTTCAACAAATCTGAGCTCAATCCAGGGGCCTCCACTCACCTCACAAAGAAATATTAAAGAGTAGCTGATGTGCTTGAAACTCATTATCAATTTAACATCCTTTGATCTGCCTTCAGAAGTTTAGTTATACAGACAGACACTCTACATTTGCGTTTTAACTAGCAGAAGAAATACCGATCTTCTCTGGAAACAGGTGAGTGGTCCTAGATCCCTTGGATGACATGTGGCCACTGGGGTGAAAAGCACATGTAAATATTTTTTTGGACATAAAATCTTCTCTGAAGGGGTGTATAACTCCTTTCCTATTGACATTAGGTAGTTCTGTGGTATTCAGATATTCTCTAGAATTCTTTCTTATTTGCCACAAAATATAAGTTTTCTGTGGAATTGTTTGTTATATGAAATACACAATAAATGTTACATTTAAATTACCTACATAAAATATGGAAACTTAAATAGATTGGATTCTTATTGGAAAACTTCTAAAAGTCGTTTTTAAAATTTGTGTGAATTTCATGGGAGAAATTATATTTTATGTTGGTGATCATTAATAAAATATTTCTATCTCAAAATTTTGTTTTGACCAAATTGAAACTGTTAGCAAGGATGATTTCTCATGCTTAATCTAGTAATATCTTTATTAATTCGTTGACAAATATGTTATCATTAATGAACATTACTGCTCAATTGAACCAATGTTTTATTTTTCTAACAATAAAACTAATATAATTGTCATGATGTAATTATTCTAATATAGTCTAATGTAGAATTCTAATATAATCACCTAGACATGAAAATTAATTATATTGCTATTTTTAGAATGAAAAAAATTTTACTTAAATATCAAATTGATAAAATTGTTTTTGGAAAAGTATAGCTTTTTTATGTTACCTTTTAAGCTGAAATTCTCAGCACATGTAATCAATAGGTTTTTAAAAATTATACTTAGAGATATGTTTATTAAATTATCATCTTGCCATTATTCAGTTCCAAAGCATAAAAAAATGTTCATCCTGAAGTAAAGAAGTTGCCACTTACCACTGTTTGTTCTCAGAGCAGGATGAAGAATTTTTTTCATCTGTTAGAAGAAGGAATGTGGAGAGAGTTACACCTATTTGCTGTTTAGCAAACTCTGGTTGTGCAAGTAAATCTTGGTTAACAACATCTGAAACAGTAGATGTCTTACCAATGGTCTCAAATTTCATTGCTTGTTATCTAAGTGAAATTTTTCTATCACTTAGTGATTATCTACATAGCTAATAAAAATAAATTGCTTAAAGTTCTTCCTACTACATATTTGTTATTTTGGAGCTCTAATTTAATCATAATTGATCCATATTTTTTCCAATAAATATTTTGAAAATTTTTAGTTTAAATTACTCTCATCATAACCTCTGAGCTTTCAGGACTACTTGTATAATAATAAAGCTAGGAGAGCTGGACATGTTGGAGCACACCTTCAATCCCAGCATTCTGTGATGCTGAAGCAGGAAGCTCATAAGACTGAGTCAATTTTAGGCAATTTAGGGAGACCCTGTCTCAAAAGAAAAGACAAATTAGGCCTAGATATTTAGCTTAATACAAAGGCCTTGGTTTTTGTCACATGGTCTATGTGACAAATGTGATACAGTGCTTGATGGGGTTTCTGCGAGATACATTCCAAATTCTTGTGCACGATGAGCTGCTATAAGTTGCAAGTTATATACATGATTGTTAAGAGGAAAAACAGTTACATTCTGTGAAGTTAATGGTGGAAGGTATGCTCTGAGCAAGCAAGTTCATGCCAGCAGGAAGTGGTGCCTGTGCAGCAAGGAGAAAGGAATGAAGATAAATTAGGCTTTTGGATTTGAAAAAGTTTGCATTCCACCTAGTGTGGCTTTCATTGAATCTCTCTGCACATGGCTGGCAAAAGGGTTGACAGGGTGCAGAGTCATCTCAATGGTATCTATTGCACATAACTTTTCCCATAATTCACTTCTATAATTAGATATATAGCATGCAGCCAAGTGTAGAAACTGTCAATGAATCTCAAGTAAGGAAAGCTCACTCTGGGTCATGCCACTCTGTCTAACACACATGTGCTCTGGCCTGGCCCTTTAGGAATTTCCTGGTTCTGTTATTTTTTTTTTCCTGCTTCTCTTAGTTCAATGGAAGAAGGATTGATCCTGGCATGTTGTCCAAATTTAAGTGAATGGAGGGAAAGTGGTCTCATAGCCACAATTATTTTAAATACATTATCCCCCCTCCCCACCCCCAAAAGACCTGATCAATGAAAATCTTTAAGGGATCCAGAGGGAGGAATGTCCATTTTCCATGACTGCTTCTTGGTGAACAGGGGTACTGAACCTACCTATGTGAAGACCAAGGAACTCTCTCTGCCTCATTTAGGGGGCTATGAGAGACTTACTACTTCTCTGAGGATTTCCTTATGAACTATAGATATGGAAGTGGATTTTAGTACTCAGGTCGTCAATGTTATATTAACAGCTATTAAACAAGAAGAAACAAATTTGACTAAGAGAGTAAGAATATGAGGTCTAAACGTAAGTTTAAGAGAAGTATTAATACAGATCCTGTCCAGGGAAGTAAACAAGATGCCCAATTCCAGACTTTTGGTCTATGACTCAGATATTTCCTGGCAGATCTTAGAAGTGTGGTCAGCTAGCATTTGTGCTGTATCTCTCACTATTTCAGACTGATTGACACAGGAGCTACATTCTTCTTTTAAAACAAATGTAATGGTTAAGAGATCTATACACTGATGGTTTTGAATGGTCAGTGCTGCTAGTGAATCTCTTTGATTTGGGGGGATGTCAATATTCTGGGAGATTTCATCTAGCCCATTTCTCGGGTTCTTAGGTAACTGTTGATATTAGGAGAGATATGTGATTAAATATAAGGTTTTGTGTAAGTAATCACCACCTATTTTCTCTTCAAGAGGTAGTTTTTCAGCTACCCAAGAGTATTTTAAGTGAAACAAAGAACAAGGAAGAAGAGATCATTTTATAAATTCAGTCAAGGACCTTAAAAGTGAATCATAGCAATGAAGAGAGTATAAAAACTAGCTACACAATACATGTAGGGAGAATCCCTATTCCTGGATGTAGCTTTTCCTTTTTACTTAGAGGGAACAAAATGGTTTTCATATCTGGCTCAACAGGTTGGTTGGTTTTTCTTTTCTGACGAGAATCCTGAGGCCATTTATTGGTTCAAAGCTGTCTTTCTGTGAGGTTTGGTGTCTTTCTTAAGTGCTTTGTGGTGTCTCAAGTGGCTTGGGTTTCACCTTGGAGAGGTGACTCCAACTATCTGGTCCCTGTATCTTAATGGTAGAGAGTGTGGTTAGCAGGGCTGCATAAGGGCCTTTCCATTTGAGGATGGGTTGTTCCTCAGGCCCACCCTTCTTCCATATCTTGATTAGGATCTGATAAGCAAGGCAGATTTTGAGCTGACAATTATTGTTAGTCCCTGGGAATGGAAAAATCATATTTCCATATTTCCGGAAGGCTTGTTGTAAAGTTCCCAGATGGGTGACATGTTGGAGGAGCTGGGAAGTTCTGGTGTGAATAAGTAGTTCAGATGTTTAAGGGGCCTCCTATAAAACATCTCAAATGGGAAGAGATTAAATTCATATTTGGGGGCTGCCACAAACTTCAGTAAGGCAATTAGGAGATCTTGTCACTTATGGTGAGCTTCTTTACACTGCTTGGCTAAGGTCCACTTAAGGGTTTGATCAGATCATTTGACCTTCCCTGAGGACTGAGGCCATCAGACAGCATGAAGATGGTATTCGTTCCCATTGCTTTGGTGACTATCTTTGTGATAGCCCATTATCACTCTGGATAGACCTAGGCAGCTCAAAACTAGGGGTCACTTCTTTAAGAAGAACTTTTACTTCCTCCAAAGACCATTCTAATCTGGTAGGGAAGCCTTCTATCCACTCAGTAAAGGTATCCACAGAAATGTGTGTAACCCTTACACTGAGGCATATGGGTCAAGTCTATTTAGCAATCTTCCCAGGGGAGAATGTCTTTTTTCTATTTCCCTGCTGTTCTGACAACACTTTTCTATTGGAGCCACTGTAGGTGTGGACCTGCCCTGAGTATATCTTCCTGTTATCTTCAATATATGTAGCTGTTTTCCCTTTTAACATTGAGTGTACACTTGCAATTCTTTGCTTACCATACACAAGAATCTAGAATCTACCTTTTGAATGTAACAAACAGTATCAGTAGATCTCACCTTATATAGAAGGTGTCATGTAGAGATTAATGATTGTCCACTGTGCTCATTATGGCAAGAACAGCCTGGGATCCACATACTGCCCCTGGCCTTTTTGGACTCCTCCCTCATCACAAATGATTTGAATGTCTTCTACAGAATACACAAGCTCTAAGTTAAAATCTTGAAATGGGACCACAGAAAGAGCATTGATGGGCAGGGATTATTTTGGAGGGCAGCCTGTTTGGCAGCTGAATCTGCCTTAGAGTTAGCTTGGGAGAAAAGGTGCAAGGAGGCCTGAAAAAGGACAACTGCTGCCTCATTTGGGATATTTACTGCCTTGAGGAGTTTGAGGATCTCTAGTCCATGTTTTATTGGTAACTGGCTGCTAATCAAAAGTCTTTCCTTCCACATGGCTGCATACATATATAAGATCAGAAAGACACAGTTGGAGCCAGTATACATATCGGCACTCTAGGTTCTGGGCAAGTTGGAGAGACTGAGAACAATAAGTTCTGCCTCTTGGGCTGAAGTCCCAGGAGAGAGTCCTCTTGCTTCAGTGACCTGCATAGGAGTGTCTGTGGCATAACCTGTCCTCCAAACACAGTCCATTAAGAAAATGCTGCCATCACTAAACCATGTGTTAGCTAACACCGTCAGTGACTATTTCCACAGATCTGGATGGTTTGGATAATTCCGGGCAAGGTTGGTTGGAAGGAGAGGATCTGAGTTTAAGAGAGACATCTTGGTTTGAGATAAGGATGGCCTGATATGAAGTGAGACTTTCTCCAGTCATCCACAAATGTCCCTTGAATTCTAATGAAGCCTTACTCTGGTATGGGATTAGAAATGAGAGCTTCTGTACTACTTTTATTTTAGAAGCTTCCTGAACTAAGAGTGGTATAATGGCTACTGATCATAAGCAGCTGTGTCTGCCCTGTGTAACCCATCTAGTCATTGGCTACAGTAAGCAACTGGCTAGTTTTCCTTGCCCAGATGCAGGGTTAGTACTTCAATTGATTACTCTCTATTTTTCAGTACAAAGAGACAAAAAAAGCTTATGGTGTCAGATCCCTAGTGGCAGGGCCTGCATCAGGGCCCATTTTAGGGCCTGGACTTACTCTTGAGTGGCTGAAGTTCATTTTAAGGATTCCACCTCTGGTCCCCAATTTGCCTCATATAAGAGTTTGGCTATTACTCTAGAACGGGGTATCCATATGTGGCAGAAGCCAGCCATTCCCAAGAAACCCCTGAGCTGCTGTTTAGACCTTGGAGGAACCAGTCAGCAAATTGCCTGTGTTCTCCATGAGGGCAAGTGTATCTACTCTGGTATGAAAACATACTCCAGATAGGTCATTTTGTTGTTGTTGTTGTTGAGAAATCTGGGCCTTGTAACCTGATTGGGATAACTTCTAACCTTGAAACCTAATTTTGCTTAAAAAAATTAAGAGTCTCGGTGGAGTTTTAATCAGATAACACCTTGGTGGAACTACAAATGAGGAGGAGGAGGTCATCTAAATACTTTAATAGGCCCTCTGTTTTAAAAACTTAAGCCTCTACAGTCTTGAGCTAAAGCTCTTGCAACCAGGTCATAACTATCTCTAAAACCCTGAGGCAAGTTAGTCCATGTATACTTTTGGGAAAGACCTATTTAAGGAGCCACCCATTCAAAGGCAAACAAGTACTACAGATATTCAGAGGTAGGGTCCACAGGGACGGAAAAGAAGAGATTTTTTTGAGATAAAGACAGAGGACAAATTAATGTCTCCTGAGATCTGAGCAAGGAGCGTGAATGGGTCTGCTACTAATGGTGAATAGGCACCACTGCCAAATTGATGACTCAGGTCTTGTACTACATGATATTATGGCTTGACTACTGGTAAGATGGGTGTATGCATCAGACTGGCATGGCACCAGCCATGCTGTAGCCAAAATTTTATTTGACTTTTTAAATTAATTTTACTGGTATATTTTAGGTATACAATATAATGACATTCATCATTGGAAATTTGCACCTTTACATAATCCCTCTTGATTCTTATTTTTTCCCCCATCCCCTGCCCTCCCTTCAACCCCTCCATCCCTCCCTATTTACAAAGACTTTGTTTCCATTTATTCATTTTCTCATATTAATTCCATTCCCTTCTTTCCTTTCCCTGACCCCTTCCACTTCCCCTTCCCCTTTGCCCCTTTTCTTCCTACTTCACATTATCTATTATACCTTTTAGTCCTTATTTACACTTTCAGTTTCTCACACTAGAGAAACTATTCGGTATTTACATGTGTGCCCTATTTATTTCACTTAAGAGTATCACCTCAGTGTGCATCCATTTAGCTATAAATGTCTCTAATTTCTCATTTTTTATGGCTGAGTAGTACTCCATTTCATTTTAAAAACCACATTTTCTTATCCAGTCACCAGTTGATGGGTAATTGGGCTGTTTCCAAGTTTTAGCTATCACAAACTGTGCTGCTATGAACATGGGTGCACATATATCACTGTGGTATGATCTTTTTAATTCTTTGGGGAAGATACCCAGCAATGGAGTAGCTGGGTCAAATGGGACTTCCAGTCCTAGCTCTTTGAGGTATCTCCATACTGATTTCCATAGTGGTTTCACCAGTCTACACTCCCACCAGCAGTGGAGCAGTGTTCCTCTTTCCCCACAGCCCTGCCAGCATTTTTTATTGGTTGATTTCATGATAGCAGCCATTCTTTCTGGGGTGGGGTGGAATCTCAGCTTTGTTTTCATTTGCATCTCTCTAATGACCAGTGATGTTGAACCTTTTTTTATACATTTATTTTTCTATTTCTACTTCTTTGTCTGAGAAATTTCTGTTCCTTTCCGATGCCCATTTTTGGTTTGGGTCTTTAAATTTGGGAGGTCTGACTTTTTAAATTTCTTTATAGATTCTAGGTAGTAGTCCTTTGTCTGAGGAACAGCAGGTGAAATTCCCACATTGTGGTTGTCTCTTCACACTGTTGGATTGTTTCTCTTGCTGTGCAGAAGCTTTTTAGTAAGAAGAGATCTCACTTGTTGATTGTTTGTGCTAGTTCATGGGCAACTGAGGTTTTGTTCATAAATTCTTTTCCTACACCAATGTCTTTAAGAGTTCTACCTAACCTCTGTTCCATCCGGTTCAGCATTTCTATTTCAATATTTAGATCTTTACTCCTTTTCAACTTTAGTTTAGTATATGGTGAGAGATATAGGTCTAGTTTTAATCTTTGGCAAGCTGAAACCCAATTTTTCCAGCACCATTTATTAAAGAGGCTATCTTTCCTCCAGTGAGGGTGTTTGGCTCCTTTATCGAAGATGAGGTGGCTGAGTGTGTCTGGAGTTGTTTCTGCATCTCCTAATCTGTCCCACTGGTCCTCAGGTCTGTTTCTTTGCCAGTACCATGCTGTTTTTATCACAGTAGATTTGTAGTATAGTTTCAAGTTGGGAGTTGTGATGCCCCCTGCCATGTCTCTGTTACCTAGAATTGCTTTTGCTATTCTATGTCTCTTCTTGTTCCAAATGAATTTTTGGATTGTTTTCTCAAGGTCTATGAAGTATGCTGCTGAGATTTCAATTGGGACTGCAATGCATCTATACGGGAGTTTTGGAAGTATGGCCATTTTCACTATGTTGATTCTTTCTACCCAGGAGCAAGTGATATCTTTCCATTTTCTGATATCCTCTTCAATCAATCTTTTTAGAGTGCTATAGTTTTCAGAGAAGAGGTCTTTTATTTCTTTTGTTAGGTGGATTTATAGGTATTTCAGTTTTTTCGATACTATTGTGAAAGGAATTGTTTGCCCTATGTCTCTCTCAGTGAGTCTGTTCTTTATGTAGAGGAAAGCTATTGATTTTTCTGTGTTGACCTTGTATCCAGCTACTTTACTGAATTTGGTTAAGTATTGAAGATGTTTGGTGGAGTTCTTGGGGTCTTCTATATAGAGTATCATGTCACCTGCAAATAATGACAATTTGACTTCTTCATTTCCTATCTTTATTCCTTTTCTTTCTTTCTCTTGTCTAATTGCTGTGGGTAATGTTATCAAGACTATATTGAACAAGAGTGGTGATAGTGGACATCCTTGTCTTGTTCCTCATTTTAGTGTGAAGGATTTCAATTTTTGATCATTTAGTATGATATTGGCTGTTGGTTTTTCATAGATGGCTTTTATTCTGGAATCTTAACTATTATATGCCTATGTGTACATTTTTTTTTATCAAGGCTATTTGGAGTCCTATATACCTCACTTATCTGTATGTCAAGCTCTTTTCCCTTGCTTGGGAAGTTTTCTGTGATCCCTTCTGTGAGCAGTTTTTTTATGTCATCTGCACTGTCTCCTGTTCCTTCATTGACTCCCATCAGTCTTATGTTATTCTTCTTTGCATCGTCTAGCAACTGCTGGATTGATTTCTCATGGTCCCTTACTATTTTTGAGAAAATTTTCTTTTCCTGGTCACTAATTGCCATCTTATCTTCTGTATCTGAAACTCTGTCATCACACTGGCTCATTCTGCTGCATAAACTTTCAATGGAGTTTTTAATCTCCTGGAAATCTGTTTGTATCTGTTTTATGGATTCCATTTGTTTCCAGTGTTGAGATTCCATCATGTTCCTCCACTGCTCTATTTTTTATTATCTGTGTCCTCTCTAGATTTATTAATCATGTCTTGCACTATGGACACAATATCTGCTGTTATCTGAGAAATTATTTCTGATTTCATTTTTTCCCAGTCCTCTTTTGTTTCCAGTTCAGGGAGTCTAGGTTGTTGATGAGCAGATTGTTCCATCCTGTTTCCCTTTGGGGTAGCTTTAGGTGGATGTCTGGTTTTGAGATGTGTTTACATGTCTTCTCATTTCAGTGCATGGTGGGGGGACAGTGTGCTGCTGGCACCCAAGTGGCTCACCTCCTTGGCACTGCAGGCTGTGGTATGGCAGCCTGAAAGGTTCACTTCCTCTGTGCTGCTGGCACCCCTGCTCCTTGGCCCAAAATTTTATGATTAACAGGTCTTAGTTCCTGCCAAGCTTCTTTTTTAAACTAATACTGACTTCTGTGATGGTATATGTTAGGGTCCTTCAGCTGAATAATTACTAGAGTGGCTGTGTGTGGATATCAACTTTCAGTAGAGAAATCAGGCCCAATGTGGTCACGCTTCTTCCCTAACAAATAGGACATGGGTTAGCAAAGGTTTAAATGACTGACTCTGAGTATGGCAATTTTGAAAAGGAAATCTCCTGTCTGTTAGTTCACCTGAGAATCTGTACACCTTAAAACACAAGCTTTCCCTTCTCTTTCTACATGGGCAGGGGATAGTAGTCTAGACCCCTACCTCCAATTACCTGGCTACCCCTACTTAGCCATACCAGAAAACAATGCCAAAAGATTTGAGTTTCCTGACAGATAAAAGTCTGAGTGAAAGAGGGGCCTGGATTTAGCTCAGTGGCACTTGCAAGGGTAAGGTCCTGAGTTTTATCCTCAGTACCAAAAAAACCAAAAAGTCTGAGTGAAAAAGAATGGATAAGAAGGGGACACTGCTCCCAAGAAGGAAAACAAGCCTCAGAGAAGGCTCCTAATTGGTTTGAATCTATGGGATCCTCCAGGGCTCATAAACAGCATCATCCACTGCCTGAGTTGTCACCCAAATCTACTTGGCCCAGGGCATGCTCTCAGCCACCCCAAAGCAGGGAAGCCATAGGAGCAGGAAGATGGACCCCCACTCCTTGGTCCTAAGAAATAAGATCAAGGAAGCAGTCTGGATGGCCACTACAAAAAAGAGGAAAGAGAAGAGAGGATGTTTGAAATATTCCCCCAAAAATCTCCCCCCAATGGAACTTAATTTTCTTCCTGGCTCAACTAATGTTTCTGGCTGGCTCTTGGCCAGGCTTGCCAAGGATGACACAGTGAGTGATGAGTTCCTGAGAGACAGATTTTAGTTTATTGTACATGACCTGCAAAGCTTGGCAAGTTATACACATGATGGTAAAAGAAAAAGCAGCTACATTTATTGAGTTAAAGAGGGAAGGTATGCTCAGTGCAAGCAGGTTTGTGTCAGCAGAAGCAAAAAATTCCCATGAGTGGAGACAGACGCAGTGCCAGGGCAGTTGGGAGAAAGTGAATGCGGTAAATTAGGTTTTTGGATTTGAAGCAATTTGTGCCTTGCCTAGTGTGCCTCTCTTGGATCTTTCTGGATATGACTGACCAAATGATTGACAGGGTGCTGAGTCATCTCAATGGTATTCATTGCACACAACTTTTACCACAATTTACTCTGTTACAATTACATGCATGATATTAGCATACATGTATGAACTATCAATGAATTTTCAGTCAGAAAAAGTCACTCAAGTTCATGCCACTCTATCCAACACATAGATGCTCTGGCCTAGGCCTTCAGGAGTTCCCTGAGACTTTATTATTCTTATTTCTGCTTTTCTTAGGTCAGTGGAAAGAGAATTGGCTGAGCTTGCCTGAGTTCAGGTGAATGGGGCAGTGTGGGTCTACAGCTCAGTTGTGCTATCTACATAAAAGAGTAAAACAGACCATTGTTTCTGCCTCTTGAATGATATTTCATAGTTCAAGGAATCTATTGAAAGAAGAACATTACTTTTGTTTTTTTTCCCCCATTAACTTTATTGGTACATTTTAGGTACACAATACAGTTACATTCATCACTGGGATCTTGTACCTTTACATGAGTATCTTGGTTCTTATTTTTTCCCCTTCCTTTGCCCTCACTTCACCCCCTCCACCCTTCCTTATTTGCAAAGACCTTGTTTCCATCTTTTTCCTCTTCTCGTATTTTTTCCTTTCCCTTTTTTCCCTTCCCCTACCCCTCCCAATTCCCCTGCTCTTTTAGACCTTTTCTTCCTGTTACACAATATCAGTTATACATTTTTTAAATTACAATATTAAGATCTAGGAGACATTACCACAGATTTTACAAAATTTAAAAGGATATAGAAAGTATATTACAAAAATCTTTTTTGAAATAAATTTGACAACTTCTAAGAAGTAACTTAGAAGACAAATTAATGAAACTAACTCTGAAGGAAACATAAAATTTCAATAGCACCTATTAAAGAAAGTATATTCCTAGCTTGAAAACCTACCTATATGACAACAGCAAGCTCATAAACATTTTAACTGACAAATTATGTCAAACAATTAAAGCAGAAAAAAGAAGGAACACTTCTCCCCTCATTTTAGGAAATCAACATTGTGCTAATCCTAAAACTGGATAAAGATAATAGAAGAAAAAAGTATGAACATGGATAGAAATTTGTTTAACAAAACAAACTCTTAGAAGTCATATCTGGGAGTATGTAGAAAGTGGTTTTGTTATAGGGATGGCAGTGTTGGTTCAGCATTGGAAGATCCATCCCCAAAAGTCATCATTTTAACAGAGAAAAGGAGAAAGCCATATGATCCTGTCACTACTTGGAGAAAGAGTATTGGACTAAATTCTACAGCTGTTCATGGTAAAAGCTATCAGGAGACTAGGAGTAGAACAGAAATTTCTCAACAGATCAAAGACATGTATTCCATACTTCCAACAAAAACTCTTTCTATGAATGAAGATGATACAATGCTTTCTCCCTAAAGTGGGGAACAAGGGCAGATATGGTTACTCTTGATTTGTCCATTAGACTTTGAAACATAGGTCTAAACTAAAATAATCTGGCAATAAAATGACACAACTAGGATAGCATTGGCATGGCAGAAGCAAAATCTTTATATGTAGATGAAATGATCATATACAGAGAAAATACTAAGAAATCTCTAGGACCCCCTAGAACTTGTACTTGAATTTAGCAGGATTAGAAAACACAAGGTATATATAAAAATTCAGGTCTGTGTATACTTGCTATAAATGAAGAAATGGATATTGAAATTTTGAAGTTATGTAGGAGTACAAAGGACCCAGAAAAGCCGAAAACCAAAACAAAACCAGTGTTGGAAGACATTTAGCATCCAATTTTAAGACTTCTTCTAAAGCTACAGTAATCAAGGCAGTGTTGGTGTAAGGAAAGACATACAGATCATTTAAATAAAACAGAGAATCTAGAAATAGAACCATACATATATAGTCCACTGAGTTTTGAAAGAATATTTAACATTAACATTTTATAGAATATAACTCAATTCAAGAGCCGAGGAAGAGATAGTGTCTTCAGCAAACAGCAATAGAACACCTGGTATCCATATATAAAAAATTAACCTCAATCCTTTTTTTCCATACATGAAAATAACTTGAAGGGACCTATGAACCTAAATAAGAAAGCCTAAAAGTATATAAAATTTTAAGAAGAAATTATAAGGGAAAATATTTATGAATTCAGGGTAGGCAAGAACTACCTAGAATACAAAAACCATGATGTATAAAAGAAAAAAAATTGATGAGATTCCATCAAAATTTAGAACTTTAAATGACATCATTAAAATGAAAAGTAGTCCTTAAACAGACCATATTTACAATGCATATAACCTATGACCAGAATATATAAAGAATTCTTAGAGCTCATTAGTAGACAACCCAATTAAAAAATGTAGATGTAAGAAGATGATAAATAGCCAGTATAGCACAAGGACTGGTGTGCAATTCTAGAATCAAAAAAATACTAATCAGTACAATAATAAGATTGAATTATACACTATTAGGGAGATGAAGTCAAAAGTTTTAAAAGCCTTGTAATGACTTTTTCTTTTTGTTGGATTCTCCCCCTTTGCGTTTAATTTGTCACTCCCAATGGATTCATTCTGCTGGATTTCCTGGGGTTGTGATCCTCATTGTCTTTTCCTGGGTATTGTCTAAAATTTTTTGGAGTGCTGGTTTGGTATTCATGAAGTTCCTGAGGTGCTCTTTATCATGAAAACATCTTATTTCTCCATTAATTTTGAAAGATAGTTTTGCAGGGTACATCAATCTGGGTTGGAGGCTGTTTGCCTTTAGGGCTTGAAATATATCACTCGGGGCTCTTCTTGCCTTGAGGTTCTGCATTGAGAAGTCTGCTGTGATTCTGATGGGCTTTCCTTTGTATGTGATTTATTTCTTTTCTCTCACTGCTTGTAGAATTTTGTTCTTCTGTTGGATTTCTGGAATCCTAACTATTATATGCCTATGTGTAGATTTTTTTTGATTAAGGTTAGCTGGAGTCCTATATGCCTCACTTATCTGTATGTCAAGTTCTTTTCCCCTGCTTGGGAAGTTTTCTGCCATCACTTCTGTGAACAGTTTTTTTACGTCATCTGCACTCTCTCCTGTTTCTTCATTGACTCCAATCAGTCTTATGTTATTCTTCTTTGCATTGTCTAGCAGCTCCTGGATTGATTTCTCATGTTCCCTTACAATTTTAAAGCAATTTTTCTTTTCCTCCTCACTAATTGCAATTGTATCCTCTATATCTGAAATTCTATCCTCACATTGGTTCATTCTGCTGCGCAGACTTTCGATGGAGTTTTTAATCTCTTGGAAATCTGTTTGCATCTGTTTTATGGATTCTATTTGTTTCCTATGTTGGGATTCCATCATGTTCCTCAGATCCTCTATATTTTTTATCTGTGTGCTCTCTAGATTTATTAATCATGTCTTGCATCATGGGCAAAATCTTTGCTGTTATCTGAGTAATTATTTCTGATTTCATTTTTCCCAGATCCTCTTTTGTTGCCAGTTCAGAGAGTCCAGGTGGTTGAGTATCAGAGTGTTCCATCTTCTTTCCCTTTGGGGTTGCTGTAGGTGATCTGGAAATCTGTTTTTGAGGCTTGTTTATGTGTCTTCTCATTTCCACGGGGGGGGGGGGAGTGTGCTTCTGGTGCCCACGTGGCTCACCTTCTGTGCCCTAGGAGCTTGGGATGGCAGCAGGGGAGCTTCCTTCCAGGTGCTGGGACAGGCTGAGCTTCACAGAAGAACATTACTTTTATATGGATGGTTCTCATGATCAATTCTGAGCCAGGTTTAACTGATACATTGTTCCTCTTCATTTGCTTGATTAATATATTTTTTTAGACTGCCTTTACCTACTCTGGTCTTGAGAAATGCTTTTCTAGTAATATTACCTGGTGTTCCTCAAGCACATCACAATCCTCAGGTTCATCACAATCCTCCTCCCTGAGGATAATGTCCTAACACATTACTTCTTATCATTTCAAATGTAATTTTATCTCACCTCAAAGACTGTGATACATTCTGTTCTGGACTCTCTGCCTGGTTTGCTCTGTTCAGCCACTTCTAACCTCATAGCTTTAAGACTAGTTTCCTCATAGTTATTTAGCTTCCTCTATTTAGCCTCTAAAAACCTTCAGATTTTAGCTCAGGCATTTGGTAAATATCTTTGTTTTTTAAAGAATTTCCTAACTCACCTAGATTACATTGCACACATAGGCTCTTTGCACGTATTTGTGGAATACATGACTAAATGAATCAGACATTAAATATTTCATTTCTGCAAAAATGAAAAGATCCTGAAAGCACTGGAAATGTATGAATGAATGAGATGAAAAGTCCAGAAATACATACATTAGCATATTACAGTTTACAAGGTAACTTCATGTATGTAATATATTCAATTTTTTAATCTTTGAGAAAAGTGCTACTGTATCCATTTGATAGGCTTAGGAAAGTTAATAATTGCTAATACATAGGACAGATTGGAATTATATCCTTTTCTCCAAATATAATATTTATCTTCTGATACACTGGAGCTCTCTTTAACCAGCTCTCTCTACTTCTGAGGTTCTTTTTTTAGGACAATGAAGAGTGAAGCCAACAAAACAGCAGGCAGCAAGTGATGAGGAATGCCCAAATGCATGTTTATTAGACAGAATAAAAGAAAAGAGCTTCCTGCTTGTCAGGGAGGGGTAAAAACCATAGATGTTTAAGACCATTGGCCTTTTATACAGTTTTGGGGACTGGTGTATGTGACAAAAAGCATGGATGCTCCTGGTTGCATACAGGCCTTTTATGTCCAGAAAGCAAGCTACTTCATTTGCATTTCATTTCTTCCAAGGTCTCTTTCATTTGATTAAGAACCTGTTCTATGTCTCTTGCATTCAATTAGGCATTGATGGTCAGTTTGCTTAAATTAATTATTTGGGCCCTTTGGGATGTTAACTCACTTAAGCTCTGACTTTTAGTTTACTTTGGGTTAACTATTCAGGACCTGTGCCCTATCTGTCTAACTTTCCCAACCTAGTGGTTTCACTCTGAATTACTTTGAAATTAGTGACAATAGAAGTGCTAGGTGAAATGTCAGTCTCAAGAGGGGAGTGATGATAATCACAATTTAGATACTTTTATGGATACTCCAATACCTTCCCTGCTCCGGGAAAAATAATAAATTATGTGCAGCCCTATGTGCTATCTCCACATTAGCCTTTCCTAGGTGTATCAGCAACTTCTGTCTGCTTTAGTTTTCTGTAAATGAGAATAATTTAGAAATATATTTCATAAAATGACTTTGAAAATTAAACTAGATTATATGTGTAAATATTTAGAATACATGAAAACTCTAGTGTGATCTTGTTATTGTCATTAGAATTATTTAAAATGCTTACTAAAGACCTCTCTCAAGAGAATACTAAAATAATAACATATATGACAATTATCTATAATTGTTTGGGCCCTCCATAGTTAGTTGCACAGAAAGGTTCTTTCTTTTATGTGTGTAACTTTGAATGAATTTGGCTTGATTTTTGACATTTTTCTAGGATTTTTATTAGCTTTGAACAAGAAATTTAGGAATGGATGCAAGCCAAGAGGGAGGATAATCTCGACAAATTGGAGGCCAGCCGTAACTACATAGCCAAACCCTGACTCATAAAACCAAACCAAACCAAACCAATAACAATAACAAAAAAAAACCATGGATACATTTGGATTAAAATTGGAGTTGACCTATAACTCTAAGTTTAAAAAAATCTTAGAATAAAACACATCAGAATTTAAGAAGAACCATAATATTTCAGAGATTAAAATGGTATTAAATATAATAATCTGGTTTCTAACTGAAACCTTTAATATGAGTACACTCACAGTCCTTCATGATCCTTTATAATATTTGTTGAGAACTTAGAAATTTCTTGCACTTGGAATAATTTGATGTACTTTATGATTTGTTTTAGCAGGGATTTGTTTGCTTTTCTCTCCTCGTATTGCTCCAAAGTAGATATTGCTCATGGTTATCAATTATATGCTTATTATATTTTTGATATAGGGATGCCTAAATGGGAGATTGAAGTTTAGTTGCAGAGGCCAATATTATATTTAATAAAGAGTGTTTGAACAATTTCTAAAATTTGACTCCATTTGCAAAGGAATCGATAGGACTCCTGATAGCAAGGAAAGAACAGTGACTACAGTCTCCTTAAAGACTTTACATTTAGAAATGCCTCCCAGTCTCTGAACTCACCTGCAATCTATAAACAGATTCCACAAATTCCTATACAGTGGACCCTCAAGTTACGACTGGTCTGACATACGAACAACTTGGGTTAATTAGGTTAATGAAAGATTCATCTGCCTCTTGTTATCTATAGTGTGTACCCAGATAAACATCCAGATCTCAGCTGTACTAACATAACCAACTCGAGTTACAACCAGCCCTCAGGAGCCAATAGAATTTGTAAGTCAAGGGTCCACTGTATTTAGTCTGAGATAGTTGCTCTCAACAGTACTATACTATCAGAGTCAATGCTTCCATCTTATCACAAATTTATTTAACATACTCCTCCTTTACTATTCTGGAAATAAAAATAAGGATATGATTTTTTTTTCTCTTGGTGCAAATGCCTGAGAAAATATTTATGTTTTCTTTTCTGTTTAAACTGTTTGGTTCACCTAAAATCATCAGTTTAGTACCTTCTAATGGCCAAATATCATCTGATTTTATAAAAAGAAATTATACACTTACCAGTGGAAGAAATTCATTTATCTGGAGCTGAGACCCTGCCACAGAGCCTGAAGCATCTTCTGGGTTCAACCATGATGCTCTGGGTGTATACAGATCTGGGTGAATATTAAGGGGTTGGAGAGACACCTAATGGGAATAAAGAGACTAGGACACAAGTCCTATTCTCAGCTCAGGACTTACTTCTGGGACAGCACTAGTAGTCCCAGACTATCCTGGCCACAGAAGCAGATTTAAGTTATATTTATGGAAGTTACTCCAATTAACAGGAGCCCTATACCACCCAGGAACAGGGGCAGCATCCTGCTTGACAAAGTCTCAAGACAATATGAAAAATACTTGGAAAAAATGATATTCATAATGCTGAAGTCTAATATAACAGGCATAAAATTAAATTATTCTATAATAAATTATGTCTATGTCACACAATTATACCAGAAGACTTAATGAAATTGTCAGATGATATTCAGCTCCATCTCATGAACAGAGTTGTGTTTAAGAGAATGAGAATACTGTAAGGAATCTTGTACAAGCATAAGAAAACTAAGCACAAAGGCATGGATAACACTGGAAAAAGCAAGTTTAGAACAGTTAGTTAAAAACCAGACATATTTGCATATGATGACAGAAAGAGGGAATATCTTTAAACTAATTATGGATAATGTGATAGGGTTAATAAAAGATTTACAAGTTAAGGTTATAAAAAATAAGAATATAAGAACTTCTCATAAATAAGCTCAATGTTCTCAATAAACGTGCTGTAAACACAGTTTCTTATGGTGCAATATGGATGTCAGGGAGCCACTATACTTTGGAATAAATTTTTGAAAATTTCCATGTTACCTTTTGGGACTCACTAGGGTACACAGTACCATTCAAACTTGTCCATGCCTATATAGGTGCTTGCATGACTTGTGAGTCCTGGTTTTCATTTGTCCCTTTAAGTTGCACCCCAAACCTCTACATAAAGGGTGAAACCACATGGTAATTAATTTTGATGTCACACTTTCAGTCTCCAGTACTTAGAATAAATTTGGAGGCAATATTTTCTAAGGAGTGATGGGGATTATAGTAGAGTTTTAAAAACTAAAATACACTTTGATTGGCTACCAAGAAATAGCATAATGCACTATTGAGAAGAGTATAAAAATAAAATTGAAAATCACCTTTATCTTTAGATAATCTCCCTGTGGTTTTTGGTAGGGAAGTTTGAGGGGGCTGACAGTTTGAAAGTGGTGGTAGTATGCTACAATGTTACAAAGTTTTCCCAATTGGTTTATTCAGTCTGTCCTTGTTTTAATTCTTCAGATTCATTAGAGTGAAATCTGTTTAAATTAGTCTACCATAGCATTTATTTGGCTTTCAAACTCTGAGGTTAGCTGGGAATTGTTTGATTAGTAGTGTGTTCTGAGGGTATAATTCTTTTTGTAATGTTGAAAAGGAACTTGCATTATATTCAAAATCAGAAAAACATTATTTTGTTTTCCTAATTTGTTTCTATCCAAATGAAAATATCTTAAGAATCAATGACATGCAGAACAAATGGGACACCAAGATTCTATTTAACCAGAATGTGAATATCTATAAGAAATTATTCTAGTTATTGAATAATTATAATACCTAGCTTATTGAAAATTATGTGAGGGAAGTAGATGAAAGTCAGTTTATATATATTAGTCTAAAAGAGTGATTTATTTGTACAATTTGCCCCATTTTTTTTGTCTTTAGGATGAACAGACCTCTATATTCATTCTTGCCCCAGTTTTGGGAGATTTTCTTCAGCCTGAAAGCTTCATATGTCTTTGGACCACAATCATGAATATTTGACCATGAAAAAAAGTTTGTCATGTACTCGAACATAATTCAATTTTATATCTCCTTCTGGTTGTTCTCATAAGTTAGTGAATATATTCTCATAACTTAGAGTTGCTTTGGACTGATCAAGTTTTTATACACCCATTCTAATGAGGTATAGTATGCCTGTATATAATTTTGTTTCCACTGAGATAGAAACGAGGGCACAAATATCTGTCATTGAAGTTAAATTACATTTCAGCAAACAAAAATATTATTTCAGCTATGAAATTAACATTATGACATTCAGTTCTTTCCACCCTGCGTATGTAACATATACTGAAAGCAAGAAAGAAATTTTAAATTAAGTTTCCTTATTTAGTATAATCATGCTTTGAGATCTTGGGTAATCCTGAGGTTCTGCAAAATCGTTGTGCAAGTATTTACACAATGTGGTTGATTCAGGAAGGAACAGAGTGTTTCCATTTGTTAGTTCCTCTTGGATTTGACTGCTGAAATGTATCTTATTTCCATACCTGACATAGGGGATAAAAAGTCAAAAGCAATAATGCTACTGTTCATATGTATTACTATCATTCCAGTATCATGGATATGTTTGTCTTCAAGAGTTGGGGATATAAAGAAATAAACAATTGTAACATTCTCAGCTACTGTAACAACAGCCTCCTACACACCACTCTTGCTCTCTAGACATCAATAATTCAAACATTAAAAAGTTAGGAATAACTTCTCTGACTTCTGTATTAATCATATCCAATTTCCTATATGTGTTGTAGTCTGTTCCTTCTGACACCTTTGATCTTTGTGCAGTATTCCTGGATATCTAACAGTTTGGCTCACCTTCTCATTTCCACCTTCTTCCCCAAGGGGTAGTTATACATTTTTGTTTGGAATATTTTAAGCAAAACAATAATTCTAGCTATTTCCTCTGTCAAGATAGTACTGTCTTGTTAGCATATTTTCTGCTAAATACGTAAAACTAAGTCCTTACCTTCAGGTCTGAAAATCTCAGTTCTCTAAAACATCCAATCAAGTCTGTATTAACAATACTATCATTTCCTCCCTAGGAAATCTAAGTCATCTTAAAGTTCATAGACTACATTAGTTACTGTATTAATCAGGATATTCAAGGGGGACAGAAGCAATGGAATGAATGCATACCTCTAGATATATGAAAGAAGATTTATTAGGGAATTAAATTACATGTTTATGGTGATTAAGAAGTCTGATGACAGGTGATTTGAAGGATGGAGACCCTGGATGCTGGATAGGTTCATAAGACAAAAGGACTTAGAAATGGGTAAGCTGAAAGGTAACACTCAGTTTGAAGTCAGTAATAGCACTGGTAACTGGGAATGGCGATGCTAGTATGAGTCCTGGAGTCTGTGGATTGCCAGGCCTGGAGTGCTGATGTCCAAGGCAGGAGACAAGTGTTCCATTGCCTTGGCCCTATGAGAGCACATGCCAGCTCTGCATCTATAATTGGCCCCAGGCAAGTGGATGCTGCCTGCCCACACTGAGGGATGGTCTTTCCCTCTCTGTCCACTCACACTAAGATGCCCAAGTCCTCTGGCAACACCCTCATTGGGATACACCCAATGCAATGGTTTTCTGTTTCTAGGTAATCCTTAATGCAGCCTAGTTCATACTAGTTCATTCCATTACAGGAATTTCAGAACATTTTAAATAAAAAATTAAATAGCTGTAGTTTATATCAATTTTGAGGGAATAATCCTAACATCTTAGGTAACCTTTACATTTTCCACTGAGGAAGATCATGTTTTTTTCTGATTATTATTTTTAGGCTAGTTCTATGAACAATATTTCTCTCAATATATTGCTTTATAAAATCATAATTTGGGAATAGGGCCCAGACCAGTGGCAAAGTGCTTAGGTATCATGCATATAGCCCTGAGTCTGATTCCCCAGAAACAAAATAAATAAATGAAAAACCAACAAACAATTAAGAGGAATGCAATGTCCACACAGTTTTTCTTTAATTAGTTCCCTGAGTATATGCTGTATAGATTTTTCAGTGCCTAGGCTAGCTCTAGGACCTTTGGCTCAATAGTATTTAGTATACCATGGCACTGTCATTCCTTTAATCTAAATTTTTAAGGTAAATAAGTTGTTTGTGAACTTTCACTAAAACAGATGTGAGTACAATCACATGTAGAAAAAGGAAATAGGTCAGTTTGTTGTATATATTCTAATGTTTCCCAAACGGGACAGTCTCTGAGGGCTACAGGGACAATTTTGAGGGACTTGTGGGCCCAAATAGATGAATAGAAATTATCCAATTCTGTTTGTACCATTTCCTAAAATCGATTATCTAGAGAATGTGTGTCACATTTTAAAAAATTGTCTTCCTTTTTTTTTCAGATTTTGTATTGATTGAAATTCTGTTGATTTTCCTAGATTTCCATTTATGATGAGGTACTCATCATAAGTCACATCTCACACTAATGGAAACACAAATTGCCTAAAGTTATAGAATCTTCAATCAAGGGATAATCTGAAATTCTAGTATAAGAAGAAGCTTTTGAAAACTGATGTACTAAAACCCCATTGTAAGTATTTAAGTCTCTTTTCGTCATACTTATATTCTACAAAGAAAAGGTCAAGGTTCAGAGATAGATATTTATGATTGGTTCTAATGTTCGGAATTTTTATATATTTTGATATATTTTGGAGAGCAGATAGTGGAACTATTACAATTTTCAAAGTTTTACACCTATCCTCTAGTTTTGTCAAAGAATGTATCATTCTTGAAGGATAGCTTTCAAAGTTTTGGAACGAATTATAAAAATTTAAGTGATAAATATAGGTCTCCTAATGTTTCCTACTGAACTGCATACCAAACTTAGAATTAAATATGTAATATTTATTTGTTAAATGCCTGTAATAAATTACCAGGTGCAATGAATTTACTCCTTTCCATCTTTACCATTTTTGAAGAGAAATGAGCTTGTGTATTTTCCCTTTAGTTGGTGTCTCAACTGCATACTTTGCTTGGTTTCAATGGGGAAGTGGTGATACTCTGGGTGCTAAGGCAGGAGCACTGACTCTTCAAGCATATATTTTTATATTTTTGATTAAAGAAAACATACTGAAGTAGAGTTTGCTCTTTTTGAATATTTATACTTAAGTACTAAATGCTATAATTCTATGTGTTTTTAAACTTAAGCAAAAGTTTCTTGCTCACACTAATATGGTCATATAAAAATTATTATTCCAAAAGAGCCTAGGAGAATTTTTAAGCAATGAAGTCATTTTTCATAGAAAACAGGAAGCTAATTCTTCAAAAGTATTAGTGTCCTAACATTCTCTATGTGGTGGCCTTTTTGTTTTTACAATAAAAATATAAACCTTGACTTTCATTGGTGCTTCTAAATAAAAAATCAAATATCATCAAAATGAATAGTGAAGCATTTGAAAATCAAAGTGTTTATTGGAAAACAGGATATATTAATTTTCTCTCTCATGATGTCTCTACCTTGCTTTCTAAAACAATGTCTCAGGATGTATAAGTTCATAAAGTTTCCTACAGGGCAATGCACCTGATCATTACAGCCCAGGGTGTAAAGAGAGCCCGTTACCTTTACCTAACCTTGCACAAGTCCTCCTCAGCCTCTCTCTGCTTTACAGGTTTAACCAGTGGAATGGGATAATTCTCCATGGGAGTGCAGTTGTGAGGACTAAGTGACATCCCCTTGGTAAAATGCTGATTCAAAAGGTTAAAGTAAGTTATTCATAAATGGGATCTATTATTAACTCATGTGAAAAGGATAGAAGGGAATAATGTATAATTTAATTAATTGGTTCATTTAATAAAACCTTGTTGAGCTACTATGATGTGCCTTAATTTTACATTTCTGAATTCCACAATGAATAAGACATAGCCCTCCTTTTCAAAAACTGTGATATAGAATGTGTGCGTGGTCAGATAAGAATACAGTAAGTGCACTACTAGATATCACTTATGCAAGTTATTTCGTGAACAAGAGCAGTCCTTGCTCATTGTTCAGCTATTAAATAATTAAAGTTGTACTATTCCTTCAAAGTAGGTTTTTAAAGAGAAGGGGAAAACTACACATGTCAAAACTTTAGTGGTGTTATGTTGGCTGGTTTCATCACCGAGGAAGTATTTCATTAAAAATGCAATAGTCAAAGCAGGTTTTAACTAACTGTAGAATGACTAGGGCTCACCACTGTGTGGTCAATAGATTTCAGAACATATCCAACCAAAATTTTCCTACGGATGCAGAAAGACTAGATGAAAAAAGGGCTTGACAGGCATTTTATAGGACAGATCTGACGGTTCAGGTAAAGGGTTTCCTACAGACAATTCTCCATTATGAGGGAGTTCTGATCTTGTGCAAATGTTCTTAACCTTGTGAGCAGAAGCACAGATAAAGCATATTTCTATTAATAATGAAAGTTCTTAAAAATATTTAAACTTGCTACCAAACTGTACTGTAACCACATTAGAAGGATTGTATCCTTTGGGCTTGTACAGATTAAATTTAGTAGTTTATTTGAAGAAAGAAAGATCCATGCATTGGGCAGTACTCAGAAATAGAAGTTTTCTCAGTAATGGGAAGTGTGAGCTTTTATAGGCTGAAAAGAGGGGCAAAATGGAAAACTTGACTGGGCACAGCTAGGCACCAACCTTGTTTGGGCATGGTCCCATAAGGTGGCTACATGTGAACACTAGAAACTAGCTACTTGTTATACACATAGGTAATTTTGAAATTGTTTATGTGTGTGCTAATTTGCAGTTCATATGTTCATATGTGGAGAACCCTACTTTCCAGGGCCTCCTGCCTATTTAATTTAGCAGTCTTCAAAAAAAGCCACATGCCCAGCTGCATATGTGACAACACATACATACTTAATATAACTTGATGTTACTTATATTGTATAGATAGGAAATGAATATATGTGCTCTCAGCTAGCTTGTTTGATAAACACTTATGTTTTTGAAAAAAGGACATGACAGCTCTGAAATTAAAATTTAAATAGAATGTTATTTACTCTTGGCTAATAATTGCAAGATAATATTCTCAGTCTTTCCACTGTTAGTTTACAATCCTTCTATTTGGAGGAGTATCATTTTCAATAATTAATAGATAACTCAACTTCTGCATTGTTCAGTATATCTACTTTTTTCAGTAGCCAAAATAATCCACAGGTTATTGTTATTTGAAAGGCTATGAGAAATTCAGTAAGATTATGTACTTGAGTATTGTTAAAATTGAAATCGGCATAACTGGGAGAGTAGTTAAACTAACAAACAAGAGTGAGATGGAAAGAAAATGGGCATGTATTCTCTCTCCTTTTTTTTTTTTGGTACTGGGGATCGAACTTGGGCTAAATCCCCAGCCCAAGGGCATGTATTCTTCCTTGAATCATGTCTGTATAGTGGGGCATAATATGCATCTTTGGAAACAGTCAATTAATTTCTCTATTATATAAGAAAATTAGAGTTCTTTCTATATTTTGAGACCTACTAATTACATCTGAGTGTTTGGGTACAACATTGTTAAGCGGTCAATCAAACCCTGCAACTCAGCCAGAGAAATCTGAGAAGCTGCTTGTTGTTCAGTGCTTCAGATTCTGTCTCATATTTTCTCCACCCAGATCCCTATCCTCGAAATCTGATTCCTCAAAAATGCTCTGGTATTTTGGGTTCATGTTCAAGTCTTCTTGTGAGAAGCAATATCAGATGATCTCCATATCGACAAAGAAGATTCTGCATTTAATCTGAGCCAGTGCACTATACTAAAATTTGGGAGTGGCTTAGTACCTCCCACCCAGCAGCCTTTCTCTTCAACTACAGCTTTCACTTGCCTTTGATAACAGCTCCCTTTCTGTACTGTGGCACATAGTAAAATATACTTTTAAATTTAACTATGTATAGGCATAATTATACATAGACTGCTTATAATATATACTAATATAACATTATATTATTATATATAGTATATATTTATGTAATATATTTTATTCCACTTACTGGCCCATGGACATTTCATCTAAGTCCTTATCTTGGACCACACATAAATTGTGTCTTCAGTATCTGCCTTAAAAAAATCATTCTCCTTATGGTTATCAGCTCCCCTACTGTGCAAACATTTATTTTAACACTGAAAGTCTTATGTTCTTCATGCTGAGCAAATTGGAACACTTAGCTACCCTTTAGTTTTGTGTAAGTACTTATCTGATACTGATAAGATATTCAAGGCTCTGGTAAAAAGAAATTCTTCATGATTGAAAGATAGGGAGCTATTTAATCTGGAAAAATAAAATCATATTTTATAGTGTGGAAGGTAGATAGTTAAGAGAAGGTTTGGAGAAAGAAGAAATAAACATATAAAGTGATTATATAACAAGTTGAGTATTGTGGTAGTTGATTTTGTAATATATAAATTTATTATGTTATAAATGTGACACACTATTCTATAAATCATACAAATTGCCAGCTAACTCTATAATAGAACTGGATACAGTTATTAAAAAGGGTTGATTAGTCCTAAAATCATTCTATAACAATATTTTAGAAAAACTATGTCAGAATATTGTAAATTTCATCAACATCAATGAATGAAGATGAGTCTCAGCCACTGTTGTATAATTTACTTAGACAAAATTAGATAAATAAGGGAGAAATAATAGGAAGTGAGCAGAGCATTGATAAATTTCATTTATCTTCTACTAAGAAAATCACTCCACAGTCAGAGAGACAGAAAGTATTGGTTTGCTCTGATGTAGTCTAGATTTATCCCTGTATATAATTTATCCAGTATTAACTTTTTGTTGGTTACTATGTTTCTTGTTTTTTAAAGTTTTGTTATTACTTTTAAAACTATTTTCACTTTTAGTTGATAGTATAACTCAAATCTTCACTCTCAAAACCTCATCATGGTCACTGGTTCCCTCCATCCATCAATCCTCCCTCCCGTACAGTATTCATAATGCCTGTTACCTACATCATCTGACATTCAGAAAAGATAGCTCACTGGTTGTGTGGGAATGTAACTTTCTCTTTTTCTCTAATGTTGATCATCCTGTATCCAGGTAGCTCAAGTTCTTTTCTGTACCCTGTTCTGTTGAATGGAACCATTCATCTTCTTTTGAAAGGAAAAACTAACTTCTTGGTGGTGAAAAGGGGTCATTGGTAGGTAGCAACCTGGCTATTGATCCCTTTCTGCTCTTGTTGTACAGCTCACATTTACCATGTCTCCCAGTGTCCTGTGTGTTATACTTTCAATGTAGAAAATAACAGTAGAATCATTAACAAATCAGTAGCTGTGAACCTACTGTGTGCCAAATATTGGGCTATGTGCTAAAGTCAAGATTTGAATAAAATATAATCTCTGACTTGGTGTTGTGTGAAACAGATATAAAAACCAAAATAACTCAAAAATGTTAAATAGTAAAACCAGAGGCAGGCATATTCTTTCTGCTAGGATGTGTGAATTGAGATGTAGGAAGCTGAGGTAAAGTTTTTTGAAAGAGTATTATCTTGGCTTAGGTAGCTAGAATTGTTTTTTCTCAGCTGTAAGCATTTTGACCTAATTGAGATATATGATTAGTGGATCAGTTTGCACTATATAAAAGAATATACAATAAAACCCAATAAGCTTTCCCACTTTACAGTTTCTGATATTTACACAAATAATCCAATTATGGTTTTCACAAATAACCCAAAGCAAACAAACCATCAAACAAAAACTAACCAAACACTTAAATGTGTATTTCATTAACTATAGATTACCTTCTACAGATTCGGCCTCTGAATCTCAACTCTAAACTCCCTGTGAGTACTTCCTCTTTTCTACTTGGAAAGATTTTCATTTATTTAAATGTAAATTCTTCTACTAAGGCCAAAAGAAGTTGAAGTCATTTCACTGCATTATATTCTATTGCTGTGTCTTTAAGATCAGCAGCACTGTGTTCTGAGGGAAAGTTTGCTTTGATAAATAGAAGCTAAAAGTCAGGCTGCAAAAGGAATTTAAATTTGGAGAACAAAGGATCTGAGATTTTGTCTTTCTCCCTTTATGATTTATTTTACCTTTACTTCTATGTGAAAGTGCCCCTCTTTTCCTGGGCCATTTCTTTCACAGAACTATGTGTCAACAGTGCCAGTAGATCAAAAGTGCAGCCAATAGTCTCAAATATACAACCTGGGTTTTGAGCTCTAATTAGAGATGTAGAGGTAACCTTAGATAACATGGAGATTCATAGATCATTTGCTGAAAAAACCACCAAGAGAAGTTTACACAAGAAAAGAGTGGCATCACTGTCACTAGAACTAATTCCCATTCCTCTTTAATGTGGTCTTTAACCTACACCTGGTGTTCTCCTAGTGTGTGTGTGTGTGTGTGTGTGTGTGTGTGTGTGTGTGTGTGTGTAGCAGAAACAGCAGGGAGCTTGTTGAATTACAAGTTGCTGGGTCCCCTCTGGAGCTAGAGATTCAGCGGATCCTGTGAACAGCCCAGTGATCTCCTTTTCTAATGAGTATCTGGATGCTGGTAAACACTGAGAATCATGTTCTATGCTAACTTCTTGAGACCTCTGATGAGAATCCTTAAAACCCAGTTTCTGATAATGTCTTAGCAAGATATTTTTTACTCTAAATTCATCTTGCCTTTTCCCCCCAACAAGGCCAATCACCTCTCTCTAGTTTTCTTAAAAGCTTTATTTGCTAATGAAATAAAGATTTGCTCTGGACAATTACTTGTATATTTAATTTAAAGCCAGTAAATGTATTCTTCTTAAAATACTAAATAACATAGTATATTCCTATCATGTCTCCTGTACTTTCTTCACAGATTTAATGTTTATTCCATCACTCATAAGTTACACATTCTGTCTAATTAGCGAACAAGGTCGATGAATTATTTTATCACAATTACTAAACTTCTTTTGACCTGTACCTTTACTCACACCTACCTTTCTCCTGGTCTTTCACTAAATGAGTTCAGGTGGACTCACATGAAGTCTTCCATTAACCTGCCATGATCCTCCTACTGTTTCACAGACACACAATAATGCAAATTATCCCTCTTTAAACAAAATTGAAATTTCTGAAATTTCAAGATTTTATGAATGTATTACAAATAATTAAATGTTTTAAGTAAATGTAACTTCTTTATTGTTCTTTTTGAAAAGTTTACTTTGACATTCCCATGTAATTTTTGCTTATCTAAAACTGTAATTTTCAAGTCAATCACCTATAAATAGATACTTAATTAGCATGTGTTTTGTTTCAATTTAAAGGGATTGAATGTGTTTTCAGAGAAAAAACTAGTATTTATATAGAGTTTAACTAGTAGTTTTGACAAAATTATTCCCAGTCAAGCTGCGGTTGTATTGGTGCTGGTACACATCTCTAACAGTGGCATCCTCAGAGCCTGAGGCAGGAGAGTCACAAGTATCAGCATAGCCTGGGCAACTTAGTCATGTAGAGAGACCTGGTCTTAAAAGATAAAAATAAGTCCCAATCCACTACCCTTGCTTCTCAACCATGGATAGACATGATTGTCCTTGTAGAAAATAAAAAATTATTGTGAGACATCCTTGGAAATATTGAGGGACATCATGTTCCCCTTAATCTCTCCCTCCCTTATAATTTAGTAACAATAGCACATAAAATATCTACAAAAACTTCTTTGGACAAAGTGGAGCTTTTATGAAAGCCAAAATTGATTTTTTTCCCCTTTGAGAAGTTAAATATACACACACAGAGGCCATATTTGGGAAAACACTTATTTTTGAACAATGAGAGACTGATCCCTTGAGGAATTTTATGAGACTTACTTCTTCAGAGATTCTTTAGAGTTTCGGTATGATGCCAGAGTTGGAGAAACCTGGGAGCTCCCCCCAAAAAGAAACTGGAGACTGATCTCATTTCCCTCACTGTGGATTCTGCAGAGAACCCTTGGAAAGGACTGGTTACATAATTCTGAGGGTGAAATGTGGAGTTCAGAGTAAAAACGCTGAGCCTCAAGTTCAAAATTATTGACAATTTCAAGGCAGCAACAGTAGAATATTAAAGCAAATGCAGGGCTCCTGAAATTTGAGCCCAGGTAGGGTCCCCTGCCCTGGAATGGGCCATGCTCAGGTTTCTTTGCAGATTGTGAAGCTCAGTTCATCTGCATCAGAAATATATATAGGAGTTCAAAGCAGAAACTATGCAGGATTAAAGGATCTGCATGTGTACAAAGAGTACATTTGTACCTTTTAGTATAAAACTTTATATGTTTAATATTATATAAGATGCAAGTTAAAAGCACCTTGGTGATAAAATTGTTCTCCATTATAAAGATGTCATAATTTTTGGGAAAATAAATAGCAAAGTGCAATTCTGCTAAAGTAGAAGCTAATAATGCCTTGGGAAGCCATATGACCTTCATTTCCCATAAAGTGTCACATATCACCCATCACATTAGTTAGCAAATTAAGGTAATAAACTTCCTTTCTGTTGTGCAGCTAATCAGCCAGCCATATCCACTAGTTCTTCAGTCATGAATTCAACCAACTGTGGATTAAAATATTTGAGAAAACATTTTATATACTGTCCATGTAGTGACCATTTTCTTCCTTGTCATTATGTTTGGTTTTTTTTATCTTTTTTTATTTTTATATTTGTATTAAATTCTTTTATTGGTACATTGTAGGTATATAACACAATTACATTTCTCATTGGGAATTGTACCTTTACATAATGCATCTTGGTTCTTATTTTTTCCCCATTCCTAGCCCTCCCTTCACGCCCTCCACCCTTCCCTATTTACAAAGGCTTTATTTCCATTTTTTCCATTTCTCATCATTTTTTCCTTTCCCTTCTTTCCTTTCCCCTGCCCCTCCCACTACCCCTACCCCTTTGGACCTTTTCTTCCTATTTTACATTATCGATTTTTCATTCTAATCATTGGTACATTTTAGGTATACAATATAATGACATTCATCATTGGAAATTTGCACCTTTACATAGTCTCTCTTGGTTCTTATTTTTCGCCCAGCCCTCCCTTCAACCCCTCCATTCCTCCCTATTTACAAAGATTTTGTTCCTATTTTTCCATTTTCTCATATTAATCCCATTCCCTTCTATCCTTTCTCCTAGCCCTCCCATTTCCTTCCCCTTTGCTCCTTTTCTCCGTATTTCACATTACCTATTATACATTTAGTCCTTATTTACACTTTCAGTTTCTCACACCAGAGAAACTATTCTGTATTTACACATGTGTGTCCTATTTATTTCACTTAAGAAACCACCAGCAGTGTGAAGAGACAACCCACAATGTGGGAAAATATCTTCACCTGCTCTTCCTCAGACAAAGGTCTACTATCTCGAATCTATAAAGAACTTAAAATGATCAGACCTCACAAATTTAAAGACCCAATCCAAAAATGGACATCTGAAATGAACAGACATTTCTCAGACAAAGAAGTAGAAATAGCAAATAAATACATGAAAAAATATTCAGCATCACTGGCCATTCGAGAGATGCAAATGAAAACAATGCTGAGATTCCACTTCATTCCAGAAAGAATGGCTGCTATCATGAAATCAACCAATAACAAATGCTGGCTGGACTGTGGGGAAAGAGCAACCCTGCTCCACTGCTGGTGGGAATGTAGACTGGTGCAAGCACTGTGGAAATCAGTATGGAGTTCCTCAAACAACTAGGACTGGAAGTCCCATTTGACCCCGCTATTCCACTGCTGGGAATCTTCCCCAAAGAATTAAAAGAATCATACCACAGTGATATATGTGCACCCATGTTCATAGCAGCGCAGTTTGTAATAGCTAAAACTTGGAAACAGCCCAAATGCCCATCAACTGGAGACTGGATAAAAAAAATGTGTTTTTTTAATAAAATGCAGTACTGCTCAGCCATAAAAAATGAGAAATTAGAGACATTTATAGCTAAGTGGATGCACATTGAGGCAATATTCTTAAGTGAAATAAATAAGACACACATGTGTAAATACCGAATAGTTTCTCTGGTGTAAGAAACTGAAAGTGTAAATAAGGACTTGTCATTATGTTTTAAGGCCTGCTGTAGTTGCCTGTGGGTCTAGGCCTAGCCTGACTCTTTGGATCTTCATGTATAGCCCTTGAAGGAAACAGCAAAATTTAATGTTAAAAATTCACTGTAGAGTATAACCATGCAGAGATCTAAAGTCACACATACTCTAGGAATCTTAATGACAGTATAATGTAAGAAGTGATGGAAAGTGTTTAGATTGTTATTCTGTAAAAAACCCCTGCCACTTGGCCTTTTTTGTAATTAACTTAGTAGGTAATGAGCCAAATGCACAGCTTACCAATTTGTTCTTCTAAACTTTAATATGCTTTCATAGAAATGCACCCCCCTCAAAAACACTTTACATTATTATTCTCATAAATTTAAACTATTTTAGAAAAATGTGCAAAAATCATTATTCTTGCTAATATACCAAAATCCTTGGAATTGACATGTTTTAATTTTTTTCTTTTCTTTTCTTTCAGCTTTAAATGTAGTTTGTTATTCTAAGATAAAATTCGTTTATCAATACTAAAAGCAAAATGAGGTTAAAAACTAAACAGTAATTCGGTGATCTGAATAGATTTCTATTTTTAATAAAAGACCTGTGATTTTAAACAAAGAAGAAATATCTGGAAGTATAGTGCTTTATTTCTGCATTTGAAAGCTTATTTAGCCCATGTTTCAGAGAAAATATAAGGGAATATCTTTGATCCAAACCGAAATTTAATGTGCAAGATATGTCTGGCATTACAAAAGTAGAGACCAAGGTCAAATAAATATCCTTTGAGTGAAATAATTCTACATGTGAAATTTATAGTGGGCACATTTACTTGGAAGAATAGTTTCTTTAACAGATTTTAAGGATATTATTTCATTTTCCTAATAATACTGGAGGCCATAAATTAATATATGGAGGACTGTTTTGGTATATTAAGAGCACATCTGAATTTAGGTTAAAAAAGATTTCCACTTTCCTTTTCAGCATTTAAAAAGCTTAAAAGTTGCCACTCTGCCCTAGTTAGAAGTAAAAACATGAATAAAGGAACAAACACCTATGCTTAGATCTATCAGAAAAGTAAGGAGAAGGAAAACTGTTACCCTTAAATTGATTAAAAATCCAAGAATATACAGAGAATAACACTTTCCTAGAGCAAGAAACCATCATCATACAGCACCATGAGAATCAACAGCAGAGTGGGAACTGTGGACCTGTAAATGAGAATGTCTAAGTGATGGGGATTCTTTAACAGCTTTCCCATACTTCCACATCTGACCTGTAGGACATCTGCCAGGTTCTCACAGTGAAAATAACAGAGAAATCTCATGCTCGCAGATGAACATGGGCAGAAAGAAGACATTGTGAAATATAGCAGAACGCTTTGATCAGTATCAGCTTAATAAGGCCTGTCTTCCTGAGGAAGTATCTTACCAGATCTGAACCTATTGGGATTTTAGAAGAACTTAACTCACCTGGATGAAGGGAAATACCCAACCTCAGTGCCTTTAAATTTTCCACACGGGGAAGGGGAAATACCTGCCTGCAGCTCCCTCTAGATATTCTTCACTACAGGAGTGGTTAAACAAATAATAATAAGGATTATTTTGGATGATCGTAGTGCAATTGCATTGGTGCTTCAAAGACTGGTGACAGAGATAAATGCACTGACACATTTATTATAGCACTGTTCACAAAAGTTAAGGAGGTATGGAATCAATCAAGGTGCCCATGTATAGATGAATGGATAAAGAAAATGTTATCTATCTATCTATCTATCATCTGTCTATCTATCTATCATTTGTCATTTATCTAGTGAGAATTGAGTGTCATTATATCACAAAACAGAAAGCTATCCTATCATTTGAGGCAAACTTGATAGGAGAAAACCATATAAATCGGATTAAGCTAGGCTCAGAAATACCACTACCACATGTTCTCCTGAGTTTGTGGAACCTAAGAATATTGATTTTACAAAGTACGGAGAAGAATAATGGCCAGTTGAGGATAGGAAAGCTGGAAAGAGGAGATACAGAGATTGGATCACGGATGCCAAAATACAGTATAGTTAGATAGCAAGACTAAGTTACTATATTCTATAACATATTAGGGGAAGTAGAGTTTATAACTTAAATATTTTAGAATGAATTAGAAGAGAGGAGTTCATATGCTTTGAACACTAGGAAGGATGAGTAATTATGGAGATGAAAATGGCTATTACCCCTACTTAATAATTACACATTGTGTACATGTATTGAATTGCCACATGATAGATAAGTACAATTCAATTTGTGTCAGTGAAAAAATTTTTAAAACCTCTGTGACTAACTCATAGAATTTAGCACACTTCCCCTCCCCCACAGCCTATCTTTAGATTACTAAAGGCCCATTTACTATAGCTCTTTTGTATACTACATGTCCCCCTTTCAACAAAAAGTTACAAGGCTATACTAAACCAAAACCACACAAAAGAAACACACAAAAATCTGTTTCAAGTCAGTGAAGGCATTAGAAGCAGACCAAGAAAAGATAAAGTTGGGATTACCAGAATATGAATTGAAAAGTACTATGACTGTTATGCTAAATGTCTAACGGAGGAAGCAGATAAGATGCAGGAACAATGCAAGAAGAGAGATGGGGATTTGAAGAAACAATTTAAAAAAGTCTAGAGATCATAAAACATGGTAAAAGAAATGAAGAATGCCTTTGACAAACTCATTAGTAAACTGGACACACCTAAAAAAGAGGCTGAGACTGAGAATATGTTAATAAAAACCTTCAAAACTGAGAAACAAAGAGAAAAAAGAGTGAAGAAGAAGCTAAAATATAATGTCCAAGAATTATAAGATAATTACAAAAAATGTGTCATATGTAATGAAAATTCCAGGAAGAGAACAGAGAAACACTTAAAGCCATGACTGCAGTAAATTTACTTAATATCAGATACAAAAAATAGCTCTAGGAACACAAAGCCGAGAGAACACCAAAATGAAGAAACATCACAAAAATGGTACATAAACAGTTTTATTCAAACTGAAGAAAATCTAAGACAATCAGGACAAAGGGAATGTTAACTGAAGATATTCTTGACTCATATCTGACTTATGATGGCAAGTTTTGTTTTTACCTTTAACTGTAATGTTAATTGTAGTCTTTTGAATATGATCTGTATTGAGTTGAGGGCATTTCTTTTCCAAGTTTGTGAGGAACGATGTCAATAGACATTAAATTTGTCAAATGATTATACCGCATTTGTTGATAGGATAAAGTGGTTTTTCTACTACAGCCTGTTGATGTGTTGGATTATTTCAACTGATTTGAATGCTGACCATATCTTGCATATGTGTTTTTTTTTCATTAAGTTTTTTGGTACATTTTAGGTATACAATATAGTTACATTCATCATTGGGAACTTGTACCTTTATATGATGTATTTTGGTTCTCATATTTTTTCCATTTGCCTGCCCTCCCCTTAATGCCTCCACCCCACCCTATTTACAGAGACTTTGTTTACATTTTTCCTTTTCTCATATTTTTCCTTTCCCTTCTTTCCCTTCACCTATCCCTTTCAAGGGGTATGTTTTTTATTTTAATATGCATAATTTAACATTCAGCTATTTCTCCTACTCTCACTCTTTCTAGCCTCTATTGTCCATTATAGTATTTTATTCTCTTTTCTAGAAAATCAATTTCAAATCTTTCTACAAAGCTTCAAGAATAAGGATAGTATGGAATAGGTACAAATAGACTAAAAGAACTGAAAGGGGAGCCTAAAAATTGGGTCTCATAAATATAACTGAAGTTTAACAAAGAGCAAAACACAATGATGCAGCCGAAACACAATTTTCACCAAATGACTTGGACAAGTGGACATCCACATGCATGACACATAATTCTAGACAAAGATCTTACATCTTTCACAAAATGTAGTTCAAAATGAATCACGAACTTCATTGTAAAATGTAAAACTTTAAAACTCCTAGACTATAACATGGAAAGCAAGATAGATGACCTTGATTGTAGTAGTGACTTCCTCCATACAATAGCAAAGACTCCATCTCAGAAAGAATGATTGATAAGCTGGATTTTAGTAAACTCAAAGCTTTGATTCTGTGAAACAAGTAAAATAATAAGACAAGTCACATTTTAGGAGGAAATATTTTTTAAAAATACATTTCATAAGGTCCAGGGTGGCTCAGGGATAGTGTACTTGACTAGAATTTGTGAGGCCCTGATTCAATTACCACCATGAAAACAAGCAAAAAAACAAAAAAAACATTTCACAAAGGACCTTTGTTTGAAATTTACAAATTACTCTTAAATATCAATGATAAAGTCATATACTATACAACCTAATAAGAAAAGGCCTACTGCCTGACATGAACTCTTTCTCCTCTGCAAGCTGTGAACTAATATAAGCCTTTTCTTTTTTAATATTGAGTGTAACATATTTTGTGTTAGCAATGGAAAATAAACCATATATATATATATTTCAACTGGATATTAAAAATAAGATTATGGTTAAATGTTGAAAATAAGAGATTTTGATCTTCACAGGTGACAAAGGTGAAGAATAAGAACTGAATAAGTTCTGTGGTCTGAAATAGCTGAGAACATCTGAAATAAGATCTGGGAAACATTAACTGAGAGAAGAGAAACAAAGATGAATGACTATTTGCCTCATTTCCTGCCTGGGGAATGTTTTCAGCCAGAATCAGGACAGGACCCTCTGAAATTAGAAGGTGCCAAATAAAACATTCTCCTTTCATATATAAGTTCACATGCCCTCTCAATTGTCATTTTTCTAAATATTTCACTTTAACATTTTATCAAATAGCTCCATCTTCCTAGATTTAATATAAATGTACATTGAGTTAGGAACCTCAGACTTTGCTGGAAAATCTAGACTTCTACTAACAATTAAGACTAAAATTTTTAGCAGATATCTCCACTTTTCCAGTTTTAATATGAGGACACATAAATTTAGAGATCTCAAAGTTTCATTCAATATCTAAGAGATCATTAACTTCCTAAAAAAATAGGAAATTAACTAAAGCTATAATCAATGAATTTAAAGGCCATAAAAATGTCACCAATTTTATATTTTAATATATTTCATCACAGTTTTTCAAGCTGGTGTTGCTTTAAATAAGCTGTTATAATTAAGATTATTTTGTTTAAAATCCACAGTAAATAAATGGTCACAGTGAACGTTGTGAGTTAAATAATTAAAATTTCAACTTTGGACAAAACAGAACACTCTAGGGTGACTCAAAACTCAAAGAAACAGTCCCATCTTGTGGTACTGTAACTAAGTATTGCAAAAATTTGGTATTAACTAATGAAAAATTAAATATATTTAATGTAGATAATTATAATTTTTCACTATGAAACTATTACTACTACACAGAATATTGTATAAAATTGATTCATATGTCTCATTTACGTATGTGAGACTCTTTAGCCAATATTCTTTTTTTCACATTAAGTTTATTGGTACATTTTAGGTATACAATGCAGTTACATTCATCATGGGGATCTTGTACCTTTACATGATGTATCTTGGTTCTTACTTTTTCCCCATTCCCCTGCCCTCCCTTCACACCCTCCACCCTTCCTTATTTACAAAGATTTTGTTTCCGCTTTTTTTCTTTTCTCATATTTTTCTTTTCCCTTCTTTCCTTTCCCTTACCCCTCCCACTTCCCCTACTCCTTTAGACCTTTTCTTCCTATTTTGCAATATCAGTTATCCATTTTGAATCTTATTTATGCTTTTATTTTTTTACACCAGAGAAACTATTTGGTATTTACACATGTGTCCTATTTATTTCACTTAAGAATATGACCTCAATGTGCATCCACTTAGCTATAAATGTCTCTAGTTTCTCA